>NC_090926.1:1024730872-1025030872 GCF_040938575.1 Ambystoma mexicanum
TTGGGCATTGCTTGAGATGGTAACAATTACTAATGCATGCTCAGTGGTATATACCTTACAAGGGTACTGAAATGTCTGCAAAAGGGGCAGCGATGGGTAGGGAGGCTGGAGTTGGGTTAAAGGGCGATTCGTGGGTGGGCTGGGGCTGTTGTAAAGCTGCACATGAGAAATAAAAATAAAGATGCATTTAAAAAATAAAAACAATGGATAGAACAATGAAATATTGGCCCGACATTTCAAACAAGTCAGCAGTTTGCCAGTGACAATTGTTACAAAGCCTGCGTTTATTTTGCCTAACATTGCTTGGCAAACATTCAACCAGGACAATGCTCATTGAAATGTTCTGCGCAGCTTCTCGGTTTTGTTTTGTGTCCAGCAGAGTTTCGCAGATTTTATAATTTTGCCATATTATAAGGGGTTGGATGGCAGTAAAAGGTGTTATCATCCCTTGACTTTGTTATATGTACCTATCTTCGCCTCAGGCCCATTAATCGGGTGTGGTCTAAAACACCTACAGCAGCCTTAACCCCAAGGTTGAAATACCACAGTAGTGAGCATTCCCAAAAGCCTGCAATGGCCTAGAGGGAGCCCATTTCCGCCCCCACTATTCACACACTAGCATGCCACATATGCATCACCTCATGCTCCATTGCCCTGCTCACATGAACATTCATTACAGCTATGTTACCTAAAGACACAACTCAGACATCCAAATCAAGAGGTAACAGTGAGTAATGCAGCAAAAGAACTCACCTCTAACATCTTTGAATATTCTGTTTACTTGCATACATGCTTCATGGTGACTTACCCAAAATAATAGTGCATAAGCACATGCCAACATGTCCCAGTCCATTTGGAGGATGCTAGTCAACTCATGTCTTTTTCTTTGTATTGATGGCCATTTTCTCCTTACAAAATCCAGACAACAAGTCCCACAATACAAAGAAAAAAACTGGATTAAAACAGCATCTCCAGAATGGAATGGAGCATCATAACATGTGGGCATATGTTTGACCTCAAGTCATGCTTCATAAGGGCTTGCCAAATACAGTAGTACCCAGGGTTCACTTCCAATTGCGGTGCGGAACACTCACCACAGTCACCCTATTGAAGGCTTGCTCAATTTCGTGCAAGGTTCGTGTGTACGTACTGTACTCCACATTCAGGGCCTCCTGCTTTGCTTGGCTCTGGGCTATTATTTTCCTGGTCAACGCAGCATCATTCTCAGCACGATTTAAGATAACTGTTAGCTGTTCATGTTTTTCCTCCTCCTTCATTGCAGACTTCTTGTAGCCTTCAATCTCGGTCTCGTACGACTTGAGCTGGTGTTCAGCCTGACTGGGGAGACACAAAAGAACAACATGAAAACAGTATGGCCCTAATGAAGCCATGGAGTATGGCCTCATTGTGCGGGGCATGGGGAGAGACATAGAATGATATAGCCCTGAGAGGGACTGAACTGGGGTTTTTGTGGATGGAGAACTAGAGCCTAGAATATGTATTTTATTTAATTATTGGGTATTTATAATGCACCTATACAGGAATGGGGTTTCAAGGAGCAACAAGACAAAAGAGGGGACTGGGGGGCAGGGATGAAGAGTAACAGAAAAAGGTCCTACTAGGCCTCGGATCATGCAAATGCAGTAACAAGAAGTGCAGGGGAGTGGGGAGGTGGAGGGAAGCGCTGGTCAGAATGGAAATGCACCAATGTTAAGGAGGGAAAGGAAGTGCAGATCGGAGTGGAGAGAGCGCAAGTGCTCGGGGAGCGGGGGCAAGGGGGGCAACAGGCCCCTGAGCTAGGCAAGTTCTAAGGGGGGGCAAGAGGACAAGTGCCAGGGGTCTGTAGAGAGTGCAGGGAATGAAGGACCACATGCTAAGTAAGAGGACGGGGCTGGATGGACTCAATAGGGGTGCAGGCCCCCGCCAGGCTAGTACAGGGGGAGGGAGCCCTGCAGGGCGAGCGCAGGTTTGAAGGAGGGTTGTCAGGGGAGACCAAAGTGCTGGTGTAGACTGGGCGAGGAGGGACTGGGGCCCTGAATGAATAAGAAGGAACCAGGCAACCAGTGAAAATGCGGCAGAGAGGGACATTAGCAGGCGAGGGGGATTGGGGAAGGAAGACGAGAAAAGGAGGGTCTTGAAAAGCTTCCAGAACTTAAGGAGATCCAGTTCACGCCTGAGAGGGGCAGGGGAGCCATTGCAGAGGGAGGCTCCTGCAGAAGGAAGAGATCTACCCCCGCTCTCTGCTTGGAAACGTATCTGATCTGCTGAGAGTTGGCGCTAGAAGATTGAATGGCTCCAGCAGTGGGGTATTTAGGGAGGGAGAGTTGGATCTAGCAGGGTCACAGGCCCCACAAAGCCTTGTAGATGATGCAGAGGGTCTTGAACCTGATCCTCGCAGCAACCGGGAGCTAGTGGAGGGACTTTAGGGCTGGAGAGATGCGGTCCATGGGTTTGAGGCCAAGGATAAGTCTTGCAGTCCTATTCTGGATTAGTTGAAGGGTGAAAGGAAGGAGTTGGGCGGACTGAGGAAGAGGCTGTTGCAGTAGTCCAGCGTAGAGAGGACGAGAGCACTGGAGACATTGAGTTTCTGGGGGAAGGTGAGGAAAGGGAGAATGCCTCTGAGGAGGTGCAGCTGAAAATGGGCCTTCTTGGCAAGGTCCGCGATGGGAGGAGAGAGAGGAGTTTTGCCTCACAAGGTGAGGGGAAGGGGCCCATGGAAGGCAGCCAGAGAGTAGGATGGAAGGAGGGAGTCAGGGTTGCAATAAGAAGCGTCTCAGTCTTACTGGTACTAAGGCAGAGATGGTTAGCAGCACACCATGCCTGAATAGCAGTCAAACACTCTGGAATGAGAGAGGAAGAAGAGGCAGTGGATGGAAGGTTGAAGGACAGCTGCGTGTCGTCCGCATAACACTAGATATGAGGAGAGAAGGAGGAGATCAAATGGGCAAGAGGGGCAAGGAAGATGTTGAAGAGCCACGGCGAGAAGATAGAGCCCTGAGAGACGCCGTAAGTGGAGCGTGTGATAGGAAAAAGGGCCCCGTAGAACCTGGGATGGTCGGTCAGAGAGGAAGGAGGTCAACCAGTCCAGTGCCAGGTCTGTGATGCCAAGGCGATTTATAAGGGTGGCATAATTGACTGTATCAAAGGCAGAGGAAATGTCAAGAAGGATGGAAATGCAAGGAGTATTGGAATCGAGATTAGAGAACAAGGCAGTTCCGTGCCTCTGGTTGCTCTGAAGCCAGACTGGTGGTCGTGGAGACAACCAGCAGAATCAGTGTGGTGGATCAGCTGGGAGATGACCAACTTCTACAAAAGTGTTTTCCCAGGAAGGGGGTAATGGAGATAGGGAGATAGTTAGTCGGGCAGGAGGGGTCGGCAGAAGGCTTTTGGAGGAGAGGGTGCACAAGGGAGGGCTTGAGAGGTAGAAAGGGTGGGAATGCAGAAATCAGCCAAGGATGGAGGATGGGAGGCAATGTTGTCCTTAATAGTTCTGGAGGAGCAGGGTCACTTGATAAAGGTGGAGCATATATTGAGAACTATATGGACCTGCAGGAGCGGTTGACTATATAGCATGATGCTATGAAATGGAGGGTACCATTCACTACATTTCTCTTCTGATAGATGGCGGATCAGAATATGGACTTGGGGATGTCAGGACTGGGACCTTTGAATGAGAAGGGGAACAAGTGCAACACTGGCCAATAGAAGGCTGGACCAGTCTCTAGTGTGTGAGCAGAGCCAGACAAGCATAATGTAGCAACCTATCCTTGAGTGAGATCTGGACTATGCATTCTGGTAAAGGTGGAACACAAGCAGAGGATAATATAGACCAGATGAGGCTGTAGAACATAGCCTGGTGCAGACATGAAATTGCCCCTTCTCTCTGTTCGCAAACTTTAACCTTAATCTCCCACACGCCAAAATACCTTACCGTTTACTTCCCAATGTGGATTCTTTTCATCTTGTCCAGCTGAACTCTGCTTCTCACACAGCTGTGCCTGCCCTTATGTTTCTAAATGCTGATCCCTGTTTTCCTTTATCCACCCACTGACATTCCCCTCCCTCCTTATCTTTTAAGAAGTATGATCTTTGTAATTTAAATAATTCTTGCTTTGTCACAATAATCTCAATTCCTCCCTGTCCTCTGACCATTCTCTTATTCAACATGACTCCCCTTCTGACCTTATGTCTACTGCCATTACCTCCTATCCAGACTCACTATAGCCATCCCGGCCTTTTGTGCCCGTTTGCAGGTCAACCAACCCTAGCTCTCCCAAATGAAACAACTCCATAACAAACTCCCCAAAGTTGAAAGTTGCTTGAAAAAGCCACATCTCTCTTTCAGATCTGAGTTTTCTCTCTCCTCTTTCATCTTCATACGAGCTGGCTCGCTTCCATGCCAAAAAGCTTCATCAAAATCTTGTCACTTATCTGTTCCCTCATCTCGATCATCCCTTGACTATACACTCATTTTCTATCACCCCAGACTTGTAGTTCTGCTCTCCAACCTACACTTCCACAGCTGAACTTGCCTCTTTCTTCATGCTAACTTAATTGATAAACTCAGCACTTCCTTCTCCACTTAACTGCTTCCCCTCTCCTCAACTACTCATCGCTCCTTCTCCCCACTTACTGGAACAGAGCACAGTCTACTGCTGTCACTATAACCATCTCATGACTGTTCTACTTAAGGCTCTCCCTGCCTTTCTCATCCCCTCTACATATTCATTTTTATTCCTACATCTTACTTTTATCTTTACTTCTTCTCTTTCTACTGGTACTTTTCAAACATTACACTATTCTACAGATTCTGCTCTCTACTACCCCAGCTATCTTCCTGTTCCTTTAAAAGGCTACTTGAATGGAGCAATTATTTCCAGCTCTTTAATTCTCTCACTCTCCCTCTCTCTTTCCAATCTGAATTTCGTCCAGAACATTCCACTAAAAGTGCTCTTCTTCACATCCTAACTGGCTCATGTCCACTCATTTTGCTAAACTTGAATCTCTCCTCTTATTTCTCTGCCTTCCTGTGGTTTTAAATTAGATTGGACACTTGAGCCTCTTTTGATCTCTTATTTCTCTGGTACCTATGGTTCTGCCCTATCCTGGTTCTTTCACTAACTTTCCAGATGCTCATATTCTGAATTATGGTCTGGTACATCTCCCCTGTCTGCTGTTAAACATGGTATGCTCTCTGTGGCAAAGTCCACTGCCTGGTTCCTGGGATGAACAATTTGAATCAATGTGGTCCGCATGCCCCTTTCAGCTTACTGCTGCTGTGTCTGGGTGTGGTGCTAGGAGGATACCATGGCTCATCCCACCACAACCTAGCCGTATGGCATGGGCATGTCACTGTGAGGAAATCCGTAACTGTGCCCCTTTAAAAGAACCCTCCCCATGTACAGTATTTCCCAAATCAGGCATCACGAAAAGGTAGCAGAAACATGGACCAGACATGGAAGGCCTGCTACCGTTAAAGACAAGAGATTGCTGGTGTATGTAAGACACAGGAATTACAATGGGGGGGATCGGCATGTGAAGAGCGTGAAGGAGCAGCACAGGAGCAGGTCGGAGACAGAAGCAGACCATGGCCAGAGAGGAGGTGGCAAAGGAGTGGGGAAAAGGGGGCTAGACAAAGAAGGCTAGAGAGAAGGAGCAGGTAAAGTTCAAAGGTGGCAGTAAAAGACAACTGAGCAGGAGGAGGCCAGCGAGAAGGTGGGGTGAAGAACAAGGAATGTTTTTAGAGGAGGATGTGAAGAGTCAGAAATGAAAGGCGGACACAAAGATATAATGTTTTCGACATTCGAAATCTTTATTAAAATAATGGGGTTGAATAAAGGCCTTTCTGTTCCTATCCTGTTTCCCTACCCAGGAAACTAAAACTAAAAATGAGTCCGTGTCTCGTCATCAAAATTACACAATCAGTCCTTGTGTCCAAAACATAGCTGACCCTCACAATAGAAATGAACAACCAAACGTGGAAGGTAAATGTCTCTGTTTAAGATTTAGCAAAAAGTATGTGCAAAAAGTCTGTAAAATCCAACAAAAATAATCCTTGGACCCAGGGAGTGGTTCCCTTCCCCTGGACTATTTCAGGTAGGATGGTAAACGTGTCATTTTCAAACAATGCCTCCTAAAAATATTTTGATTAGCAATCCAACCTAAATGATTTTGATGTCACTATTTTCATTGGACAAGCAGTTAATTGCAACACGACTTCAATAAAAACTTAACAGTTTTAGTGTGTGCCATTTTTTATTTTATTACTAATTTATTTAGAACAGTTAGCCTCCTGTAAGGGCCATCCAGCTTTCCTGTCTGGACCTGTCCAGGCCAAACGGGCCCATGAACTTCAATAATGAAGGTGTGTTCATTGCCCTCCAACAAACACTGATTAACTTTGAGACCCGGGCACGTCATGCTAAAACTCATTAGCAGGGGCGCCACCAAGGGGTAACCAAGGCCTCCCTTATAAAAACGCTGGCCCTCCCACCGGCCCATTCAGTAATGTGTGTTTGTTTTGATGTGCCTCCCCAAGATCACCAGTGTGGTCACCCCTATGACAAATGTCTGGGGGCTCCACTGCTCATTACTCCCTTGCTTTCACCGATGTAGGCCCATGTATTCACCATGTGAGTGGCTTTCGCAGGATATACCCAGCATCCAATTTGCATCACTGTTTCCATTATCTAACTGTGATAAACTTGCACCCACATCGCTATTTACCTCAATTCCAGTAGTGTGACGAGTCGCAGTCGCTCATTAACCACCCTAGTTCATTGTTCTATACACGCACTGTTGCTCTCCTCATCTGCCTGCTGCAACACAGTAGTCACACTATAGTATGGCCCTAGGAGGGTGTGCATTTTGTTTGCTATACCCCAAACCATACTAATGCTGACCACTCTACTTCACGAGAGCAATACTACGTGTTAGTGTTCAGAGTGCAGCTTATCATTCCCCGCTTTACGCACTCGTCACACACTGACTTGGATGGTCGTCCCCTTGTCCAAATTCCATTCCACACCACCTTATTTCCTTTGATCCTTTGTTGCTAATGTAACCTGATAGCATCCCACTTAATGTGACAGCCTCATGCTATCGTTGTAATCTAACTTACATGCAACCACAGATTTTGACGTTTTTCAGCCCTGTGCTGTACTTGTAATTCAACTTGCTTGCAACCCACCTAATGTGACTCGGCAGCCTCATGCATCCATCGTATTCTAACTTGTCTCCAACTACCGATTTTAACGTTTTCAGCCCTGTGCCGTACAGGTAATTTAACCTGCCTATACCTACTGATTTTGACGTATTCAGCACTGTGCTGCCTTTGTAATTTAACCAGTCTGCAAATACCGATTTTTGACCAACCATGTGCTGTATATGTAACTTACTTACCTGTCTGCATCCCACGTAACTTGACTCTCTAGCCTTTAACTGCAGGTAAATCTCGCTTGTAATACCCAAGCACTTCCTGCAATACCTTACCGAATTTAACTGGCGCTTAGATGCCTCCTGAGCTTTGTGCACTACTATAAATGTAAAAAATAAAAAATAATAATAATTTAGCCAGTGCTTAGCATTGGTGCAATTATATCTGCGAGAAACCCAGGCACTTTGTTAACACGTGAAAAACAAAGTACTCAGGTGTTACAACCTACAACAGGGTGAGAATCTCCTGTAAGATCTTTCAAGGATTTGCGTCCTAGAGGACAATCAGGCTCTTTTTACAAAAGGGAGGCAGTAGCCGTCAGCCACTGTCTGCAGTGCACAAGCATCGGTGGTTATGCTTCGCCAACTCTCCAAATGCGGAGTTAGCCAGCTCCCCACCACAGTCCTGTGAACCAAAGACTCAAAAGGGGTTTCAGGGTTGATGCCAAGGCCAAGGGCAAACAAATAGAGGGTGAGAGAGGAGCCTTACCCTCCTCGCCCTTGTGAACCACGAGGTGCCCTTCTCTGTCCTCTCTATGTGAAGTGGTCTCTTCTGCTTGCAACTGAGGGTTAAAAAGAAAAGTCCAACCCCTCCAATTATGTGAAGACCCGTGCGATTGAAGAGGCTGGCGTATCACTGCTCCCAACAATTTAGCTGCAGCCTTGGATTCCTGTAATTTCTCCAATCTCTCGTCTGTCTTGGAGCCAAAGAGCTGGGAGCCATCAAATGGCGCATCCAATAGTCGTGACTGAATGTCAGTTGCAAAACCTGACTTTCTCAGCCATGAAAATCTCCTTGCGTCAGTACTCGCTGCCATGGATCTGTTTATGCAGTCCAAGGAACCTAATCCACACTGCAGAGACTGGCATATGGCATCTTTGACATCATGAACAAGGTTTAAAAAACCTTCACTCTCCTCCCCAGTGCTCCAGATAAGATTTTGAGGTCGGAGTATTTCACTGCCTATTTTTAAACTTTGAGAGTAAATGTGATTTCAAGAGAGTAAAAAGGACTTTTCTCTTTTGCAAGAGAGTAAAATGTATGGACATCCAGCCAACGTGTGTAAAAACTGTATGGAAATCATTAACATGAGGCAGCTTTCTGCATTGTGACAGAATACACCTTTAATTATTTTTCTAAGGTCTTGGCATTTGATATCTCCTATATATATTTTTAAATTTTGAAAACAGAAAAACCTAGTCATTTACATAGTAAAGCAAACATGAATTGTATTGTATGTTTTGAGGTTGATAGCAGAATTGTCTTTTGATGTTTAATAGAAGTCTTCATTTCCTGGCGCTATTAATACCTAATGGTATGCCAATGTTATTATACAACAATGCACAGAGGCAAGGACCCCATGCTAAATTCTATACCTAATCTCATGGTCATATGGTTATTTATAAAACGCTTTTGGCAAAGCGATGTATATACAACGTATTTATCAGAATTATCACCAAACCGAAGTTGGCACTCCTTTTTCGACCTTGAAAGGATGAAAGGCTGAGTTTGCCTTGCCGGGATTCGTACCTGCAACCTACAACTCATCCATAGATCGCAACAATGAGCGCTCAACCGGTTGAGCTATCTTATTGGCTCACATCCTTCAGAGGTCAGTAAACTGAGTATCGACTGAGGTATAATAATCACAGTGCCTAAATGTTGGACGAACCATGTATGAAGTGCTACATAAAGTTAAAAACCTATCTGGACCATCACAGGTACAGGTTTTGCTGGATTTCTATTTCAATTACAAATGTAACTTTCATTTGTTTATTTTTGAACAGCGCTTGCACCTCCTGTAGGGTCAGATTTTTGATGTTTTCATTGTAGTGTTGAAGATTTGAGAGGCTTTAATACCTGTGATTGGTGTAATGAAAATCACTCACCTGTGAGCAAAGACTCTGTTGCCACTGAACATGTTTAGTAATCCACCTCATTGAGTGCAAGGTTGAATTAATATAAACCAGACCGTGCATACTCATCATTTCACACATTGTTTTTATAATCAGAATGTAAATTAAATTATAAGTGTACAAATTATCTGTCTCCACATGATTATGCACACAGCACAGGAACTCTGAAAAATATAATTGTGCAATACTGGTTTGCTTTCACTGGAAAAAAAAGCATAATTTGTTACAAAGATTAATTCTCAATTGCAGCTTAGTTTTCCATCTTATTCATTATACAATCCTAAAATGCTAGGAAAATAAATATGCACAGTGCTTCTGTTTGCTCCATGAGCATTTACACACATCATTGCAGAAGCTGAATGTAAATAACCCTTTCCTTTTATCACAGTGTGCAGTTTCATGTTTTTAAAGGCTTCAGAGAAATAAATTCTGTTTCAGAGGCTTTTCTCCATGGCTAGCAATTACATCCATGTAGATAAAAAACCAAAAGAAGCGTTCTTTTTTCTTTAAAGTAACCTGACCTTTACACTGCTCTAAACTTATGTGTAAATGACACAGGAAAATAATAAAGCTGTTGCATTTACAAGATTTTCATGCATAAAAAGGCCTAATACAAACCTTATCTGGAGGCCTACTGCTCTCTTTCAGAGATGTGCTCCGCTGCCAAAACCGCTACATCCCACAAGGCTATAATGCTGGCTGAGAACACTCTCTTCCCGAAGGCGTCAAACCTCTTATCATTCCTATCTGGAGGGATAGTTGGGTAGGCTGCCGCCTTAGAAATTGAAGTGGCTGCCTGAACCACTAGGCTCTCTGGGGTAGGGTATTTTGAAAGAAAACTGGGTCAATTGTAACAGGTCTGTATTTCCTCACCAGATCTTGGTTAACAACCGGTGTAGTATCTAGTTCAACCCAGTTTCTAATACTCTGTTTAAAGCTGTGTGAAAAGGCACCACAGGCTCCCTCAGGGGACCTCTATCTAGGATGTTTGTAAGATCTGCCCCAGCCCAAATACTCCAGGACTTTGCCCATCACCAACCTATAGTAGAATCTGGAGTGGCAATATCTGTTTCTGGTGCTGTGTCCAAGCCACTAGCATCTGACCAAGTGTCCAAAAGATTTTGCCGCCTGGATTCCTCTGAGATTTATTCTTCAGGCAAATTAGAAGTGGCGGTCTCCAAGCCAAAAGGCACATCTCTCTCTTCCCCCGCTACCTCAAAAATCAACCCCATGGCCCTGAAGAAGTCTGTCCTAGGTAAAGGCTTGAAAGACTTTGAAGAATCCTTAGAAGACTTTGAGGGGTTTAATGGCACCGAAGGCGCCGGGGGTGTCAACGGTTTTGACGGCTTCGACAACAACACTGGCCACGATGGACCTGGTGCCCGCTCCTTCAAAGGATTCACAGGAGGAATGTTTTGGCTTCACTCTATGAGGAGACAAAGCCTCCTTCAACGGAAGTCGATGAGACTTACTGCCTGGGATCTTAGGATCATGAGTAGTGATCGCTGAAGATGCACTGCCGGCTTTACTAGGTGCACTGATGTCCGGAGCCTTCTTGGTTCCCACGAAGGGGCAGTTGGAGCACCTCCAGCATCTGGAGACGAAAATTCTCCAAGTCAGCACGAGATGCCGACTTGCTGGGAAAGCTTATCTGCTGTCAGGTGAAGAGTCTGTCGAAGACGATCACGAGCGATGGTGACATTTCTTTGATTTTTTAAGCGAGCACGACAAGGATGAGTGACAAGATCGTGATTCAGAGCGCTTCGAATGTTTAGAGTGCTTCTTCACAGGAGAAATCTCCTGGGATTCATCCAACGATCCCATTTCGGAAAGGGGTTGTTGAAGGAGATTTAGCAAGGGACCTACCTGCAGCGTGCTTCCACTTCCTCTCCCTCAAGGCCTTCACAGTCATCGACTGACAGGAACTGGGGTCGTCAGTTTTATTGTCAACTCCCAGACACCAAAGGCAGATGCATTATGGGTTGTAATGAACAAAAACCTTTCAGATACTTTAAAACACAGAGAAAATAGCTTAGGCGATGAACTGTCCAAAGCTTGCTGAGCATGCAGAATAAACGGATGTGAGGCAATGGGTGCAGCACGAACAACTTATAGCAGCGTCAACGTCAAGGCCGAAGACAGGATGGAGGCCGTTGAGGGCCGCGAGTCGACAACCCACAGCGCCGGCTACTATAAGAAAAATGTTTCCAAAGCTGCAAGCAGACTAATGAATATATCAAAGGTGAGGAATACATGGGAGGATACAATCCATTTGAAATATTATTCTTTCCAGTCTCATGTCAAAATGCATGCCTTTCCATTGTTTTTCTCTTGTTCCCTCCACTCACCCGTCTGTCATACTTTGTAATCTAGGAGCAATCTTCAAGCCCACACCTGCCACTTTAACTATCTGGAAAGCCTGCCCTTTTCTCACTTACTATGCTACCAGGATTCAGTAACTATTTTTAGTTGTATTTATTGAGCATTTGTATGGCACATATACATCAGAAAGTGTAATCGGGTGCCACAAGACAAATAACAGGAAATGGTCTTACTAGGCCTTGTGACATTCGGATTGTGCAAGTGCAATAACAATAAGTGCAGGAGAGGGGAGGAGAGGGAAGTGCAGGGGGGAAGGTGCAAAGGATTGGACAAGTGCAAGGGAGACCCAAGTTGGCAAGTGTTCAAGGAATAAGGGAGGGAGTCAGCTAGTGCCGGGGGTGGACCAGACTCAGTAGGCAAGTCAGGGAAGGGTGCCCAAGGGCAAGTGCTGGTAATGGGTGAGGGGTGGTGGAAGACTGGTCGAAGGAGGGCCTAGCTCGGTGGCTCATGAGGGATCCAGGCAACCAGACTACATTAAGAAATTGAACAGTTTCCACGACATAGCAAGGGACAGTAACATTGACTCACCCCGGCCCATCTTGTGGATCTCAATCCACCCCAATGCATAAGTCTACTCGGTGAGCTTAACACTAAAAACTCTACACCTGCTCAAATTCCAAAGCATCTAGAAAGCTTGCCCTGTCTGTTTCCAGTATCAATTCCACAGGCTGGAAAATCAAAAGCTCTGGCCACATGGAGGACCAGAGAAACAAATCTAAAATCCAAAATAGCAGAAAGGCCAGATATAGGCTTCTTCCTACCCCCTAAGCACGAATAAGACAGGTTATGTCAGGAAAGCTACCCATTCCCAGCCCTCACTCATTCACTACTCACATGGGCAGACACTTGGTGTAAGACCTGTTAGGAAAGATTTCCATTTTATGTGTAATTTTCCCTCCAGTTGTGAACACCCCAACTTTCTGCTGATTTTGAACACCATAGTCTGACTTTTCCAGAGGAGCACAGCCTTTGGCTGCACTCCTCTGGGCTTTTCGCTCACTTGTTATTGGAAAACTGACATGCCCTTAAGACAGTCAGTACTGGGAGACTTTGTTTCCCTTAGTCCTTGTTAATGTTGCAACTTTTCTGCAACATGTTGCAAGTGCACAATGTACCTTCCAGTATAGTGCACTTGGGTCTTCCTGTCATTTCTAAAGGCCTGAGTAACTCTCGAAGGATTTTTTAGGAGATGTGCAGATGTGCCTTGGACAGGGCTGGTGGCAGCTTATCATTTAGCATATTTTTAAACCTTTCTTGCCAGGTAAACTGTGATTACCACGTTTGGCACGGTTAGGTGGCCTGGCTCCAAAATGGCCATGCCACGAGGTTCTTTGTCCTGTCCTTTGGCCATCTTGCCCCTTCACCTTCCCCAGGTCGAGCCGACCCGGGTCAGTCCTTATTTGGTGTTGCATTTTCCTGCGAAGCGCCAAGCTTCCGCAGGCTTCTGCAAGGCTTGTGTGCGCACCCCCAGGATGTAGGCTGGAACATCTGGTTCCAATACACATCTTGGGTGCCAGAGAGTCTGGAGTGCTGTGAATGCCTGGGACCCCCATGGTCGGTGATTGGTCCTCTTTCTTTTGGCGTGAAGGATATTCTGGATAAGAGAAGGTCCCAAAAACCCATTCCATGTCAATCTCTGGAGTTCTCACTGAATGAAGGATAGGATCCAAGTATCCTGAAACTAAGAAGCCGAGTCGAGGAACCGCTGGTGACCCGCTGGAAGGCTTGGCCCCCTGAGCCCGCTGTCTTCCCGCTCGTGACCCCTCTGCATCTGATCGTCCTAGAAGGTCTACAAAGGCACTTCGACCCACTGGAATAGTGGGATCAACTATTCTCGGCACCTTCATCTTAACCTGCAAGTAAGCCTTTTCGGAAGTGTCCCTGGGCCATCCAGTGGACTGACCAGCTTGCGCAGACGTTTTGCCCCGAGACCGTTACAGTTTCCAGGAGGCCCTTGAAACTTGGCACATCACAAGCTCTGTGTTCACAGCACTCTCGCACCGAATTTCGTACACTTGGCGTGCCCAGGTCTGGAGTAAAATAAAGTGCACCCGAACAGGAGTATACGCGGTTGCCGTGTCGCCCAGCCGTGGTGACGAACTTTGCAAGTTCATTGTGGCTGTGGTCCTCTGTGCCCTGAAGCCTGCTGCAGTGGAACTGGCCTGATCCATCCACCAGAAGCAGAGAAATTGCCACTGTCCCGTACGGGAATCAGCGCTCTATCTTCGTCGCTGAAAGCCGCAGAGCCGCGAAATTGCTGCAGTCGAACCTGCGACCGAAGTGGACTCGACAGCCAAACTTTGGTCTGGAGTGCGCTGGGCACTGGTGAGTAATAACAACCCTTTAATCGTCCAAGATCGAAAAAGTAAAAAGTTTTAAATACTTGGGAATCATAGTAGACAACACCAAAAAAGAAACAGCTATGCAAGAACATCTAAGAATAAAAATCAGGAAGCTGGCGGCACAAGGAAAAGCGATCGACCAAAAACTCGGGCGCTTTTCAATGATACCAGTAATTGACTACTACAAAATGACAAAATGAAAGTAGTCCCTGCTATGACCTATGGTACAGAGGCAATGATCCTTTTGCCGAGAGACATCTGGCCAAAACTTGAAGCCTACCATTGGAGAACAGTTCTCTCCCTTCCGACATCGACATCCGTCGCATCAATACGAAGAGAACTGAGCCTCCTTTCTTTACAAGGGACCATAAACTGCAACCCCCTGAGGTTATACAGAAAAATTCTGCTCCCCGAGAGCCTTCTGCCCTACAAAGTGATAAAAACAGAACTAGCGGTTGACTCAAATAAATCCCTACAATCCTGGAAGACACACATCTCCACGCTTGTTGAGTTCAATTGAGAGCACAGAAGACGATTTGACCCAAAATCCGGCAAAAATAATGAAAAAGATCAAGGAACTAGACTGGATCACGACACTGGCAAAAGCAATGGAAAACAAGTTAACGCAACATCTGCCCCCTAACATAAAGAAACTAAACGAGCTTCAGGGATTTATAAAACAATTCCCAAACAGACAAGCCAGAAACTGTCTTTTAAGGGCGAGACTTAACTTGCTACCAACAAATGAAATTAAAGCCATCAGAGGACTTTCAAATACAGCTCATTGCAGACTAGGCCAGAACAAAAAGGAAACTGAGATAATTCGCCATCTGGTTATAGGCTGCCCAGAAACAAAACAAATCAGGACAGCCTACATGCAGCATTTCTCGTTGGATCCCTCGATCAACACTGAATCTTGCTGGTGGTCTAGAATGATCAGTGGGGACAAACCAACCTGGCTAATGGCCACTTCCAAAATAGTGCAACAAATCATGTCCAAGATAGACACCCTGAATAACCTGGAAGGAATTGTAGAAAGCTAAGTCAACTCGCTACAACTACAATCACCCGAGTCTTCAGATCACCTGCAACTCCGGATGATCCACTCTTTTTTCAGCTACCAGTTTGAAAAGGCATATTCGGGCTGAAAAAGGAAGTTAACCTCGCTTAATTTTACTTCAGAACTCACGCGCGAACTACTGAAAGCTGTTCGATAAACTGACATTGAAAATTCTTTGGGAAAATTCATTTTGTAAAAATCAATTCACATTTTGATTCACACAAATAAAATAAATAAATAAATAAATAAATAAAAACCCTTGCCGGTGGCCCCTAGCACATCCATCAATTTTTATGCACGTGTGGCCCCTGGTGGCCCCTCTCCTTTCCACTGCTTATGAGAACTAGCGAGCTCTGACCTCAAGTGGAGGTCCTCCTCGAGTAGTGGAAACCTTTTCTGCATTGCCTCACCTACCTTCCTGAACTGCTACAGCCCCTTCAAAAGACCCTACATTGCCCATTTGAACTACTACGTGCGTAAAGCTTGCAAGTACATTTGAGCATTAGGCTCGTCTCATCTTAGGGATTGCACTGCCTTTCATTTATACTTATATATGATGCAGAAGGGTCTAAAGACTATTTTCACTGCCTGTTTCCTTCCCTGTTTAGGTTGTGGACCCATTGGTGCAATTCACCTTGTAGACCCCATTGGTCTTGTATATATGCATATAGATAGGATTGTGTTGGTTTGATAGTGTTACCGTGATTTTTCTACTGTGTGTTGAAGTGCCTTGGAATAAATGTATTTGTATTTTTGATATATATATAAACCTGTCTGGGAGTGATTTGTAAGTGTCCTTTACTCTGTGTGCTCATTGAGGCCTTTCAGTCACTCTCACCCCTCCTGAGCCCTAGGCCCTCATTAGGACCCTGGCGTTAAGGGGCTAACGGCGCCGTTAAAGGTGTCAGCGCCGTTAAACCCTTAACGCCTGACTACGAGGTGCCTTTGCGGGACCCGACTTGAACGGCTAGTCTAAACCAGCCGTTAAAGTAGGGGCCCGCAAAGGGACTCTCGAGGTAAGGGGCCATGGGGGCATGGGAAATTACCGCCCCGCCAACCTTGGAATGGGGTGGTAATTCCCCATTCCGCCATGGCAGACTCCGGCATCGACCATGGTGCTAACAGCACCATGGTTTTCCGCCGGAGTCCTAATGAGGGCCCTAGTCTTGACCCCCGCCATAGCTACCTTGATTGGTCTGGCTTGTCCAGAAGGTTACCCTGTCCCAAGAAACTAGGCGGGCCTTCTGAACCTCTGCCCACCAGGCCGGAGTTCAGAAATCCATCTTAAGACCCAATCTGGGGGAACAAAGGACATAGGATAAATACAAACAGTCCCAGTCACTAAGTCTGGGTTGCAGGAGTAGGAGTCAAGCATTTGTTAAAGGCTGGAAACTTGAAGAAGACCAAGGAGCAAATGTGACAGGGTCAGTAGTCTGATCCTATCAAGAGGGGATGTGGACTACTCTCAGGCTGGGGTTGAAAGGCCTACCAGGGTGTAAGCTGAATCCAGTCCTACCACAGATGGTGAAGGTGGCAGTTGGGAGGCCCCCACTTGCTTTCCCTTCTCTATATGTCCTTGTGATTGAAAATGGTGCCACTCTTAACCACCCCATACCTCGGATTCCAAATGCTGGCTAGATTCACTCTGTATGTTTCAGGGACCTGCAAGTAGCAGCAGCCCAACAGATTAACGAAAAAAATAGCAACCGACAAGAACCTCTCTCTGTGGGGGTCCCAATATTAGCGCACCCCAACTGGCAGCATTACACCAGAAAACTTCTGCGCAACACTAAAGAAAATATCAGACTAAGTAAGTGTCAGCTGTTAAGATGGATTTCTGACCTCTGGCCTGGTGGGCAGAGGTTCAGAAGGCCATCCTAGTTTCTTGGAACAGGGTATGATAGATATGATATGATAGGATATTTATAACGTGCTTAATACCCAGAGGTTTCTAAGCGCGGACCCAGGGATCGAACCTGTGTTGCTTCGTGTCATGTTGTTTCCAAGTCGAGCACGCTGCCACTGAGCTATCCTCCTGGGACAGGGTAACCTTTTGGACCAGCCAGACCAATCAAGGTAGAATTGGCGGTGATCAAGACTAGGTCTCAGGAGGGGTGAGGATGATCGAAAACCCACAATGAGTACACACAGCAAGGACACTACAACTTACTCTCAGTCAGGTGTATATCAAAAATACATATATATTTATTAAAGGCCTTTTAAATCAAACACAAGCAAAGATCAGCAGTAATGCTTAAAACTCACACAACACTATTATAGAACATATGTACAGTTACAATGGGTCTAAAGGGATGGCACACAGCAAGGATCCACAACCTGTAAACGAAAGGGGCATACAGTGCGAATAGACTTTAGACAATTCTCCACTTATCAAATCCTAACTCTGAGGCAGTCCAATCCCTACAAAGAGTGGAGCCTAGCTCCCAAAAGTGATTTCCGTGTAGACACACACGATTGTGCGTTAGAGCAAAAAGCAGGGTCTCTAGCAGGGGCTATAGCGACTCAGGAAGGCATGTAAGGCAGCGAAGAATAAGTTCCCATTATTCGAAGGTCTCTCCCCAAGAGGGCAGAACAGGTTCCAGTTGGGAATAGGACAGTAGCACAAGCTACCTCGAGAAAGGTGAGTGGCCATCAGGGGACACTTGTGCGTAAAAATGGATGGATGCACCAGGGGCCACCGGTAAGGGTTGCAAATACTCACCGACCCAAGGCACACTCCGGACCAAACTTTGGCTGGCGAGTCCACTTCTGTTGCGGGTTCAAATGCTGCAATTGTGTGGCTCTGAGGCTTTCAGCGGCTGAGTTCCAGGGATGATTCCGTGGTGGAACAGTAGCGATTTCTACTCTCATGATGAAGGGATGAGCTCGATTTCACTGCAGCACGTCTCAGAGCAGAGGGGGGCACAGCCACAGCGCACCCTAGAAGTTTGTCACCACTTAGGCATACTCTCATAATTCCAGACCTAGAGCGCCTAGGTGTACGAAACTCGGCAGGAGTGTGCCTTATACCCCGTGCTTATGATCTCCCAAGTCTCGAGAGTTAACTCGAGACAGCAGTGGTTCCTGAGCAAAGGTCCTGCACAAGCTGGTCAGTTAGCTGTTTGGCCCAGGAACACTTCTGAGAAGGCTCGCTTGCAGGTTAAGGTGGAGGTGCCGTGAATAGTTGTTCCCACTATTCAAATGGGTCGAAGCGTCTTTGCAGACATTCTGGTTCGAGAAGATGCAGAGGGGTCCTGCAGGACAACAGCAGGCTCAGGGTGCCAAACCTTCCAGCGGGTCACCAGCGGTTTCTCGACTTTGCTTCTTAGTTTCAGGATGCTTGGATCCTATCCTAGGTTCAGTGAGAACTCAAGAGATCGACCTGGTATGGGTGTTTGGGCCCTTCTCTTATCCAGAATCTCCTTCACGCCAAAACGAAGAGGACCCAATGAGAGACCTGCTCACATACAGGCATACCAGACGTGGACCAATCATGGGCCATGGTGGTCCCAGTCATTCACAGCATCCTAGACTCTCTGGCACCCAGGATGTGTATTGGAACTCGATAGTCCAGCCCACCTCCTGGAGGCACACACACAAAGCATGCAGAAGCCTGCAAAAGCTTGGCGTTTTGCGGGAGAATGCATGCCCAAATAAGGACTGACCTGGGTCTGCTCGACGTGGGGAAGGCAAAGGAACAAGATGGGCAAAGGACAGAACAAAGGACTTTGTGGAATGGCCATTTTGGGGCCAAGCCACTGTCCAAGGCCAAACACGGTAAATGCAAAAGAGACCACAAGAAAGGGTTAAACATATATGAAAAATAACAGCTGCCACCAGCTCTGTCCAAGGCACATCTGTACTTCTACTGAAACATCCTTTGAGGGTGTGTAGGGCCTTTAGAAACGAAAGGAATAACCCAGCTCACTGTACTGTAAGGTACTTTGTGCACTGGTAAAAATGTTGCAAAGAAATTGCAACAGTGGAAAGGACTAAGGGAAACAAAGTTTCCCAGTACTGATGGTACCTTCTTGGGTGTTTTGACTAGGCCTACTCACCTTAGCTGGGAAGGACCTGTGTTAGGGGCCTTATTTTATAAGGCAGGGTAAAATGTTTAATTTCTTTTGCAGTGTTTTATGATGGTTTCTTTAAATTTCAATTGCTTTTGCATTCCTCAATTATTTTTCTTTTCTATATAGAGTTTTCATTTTTCATATTTGAATAGGTTTAACTGTAAATGTTTAAATGTAAAGTGTGGTTGATCTCTAGTGAGAGCACCAATTGTAAAAGTATATCTTTAAAGTATTGATTTAGTATTACTATTAGCTGTGATTTTCATTGCTTAGAGTGTGTTCAGACCTAATAAATATTGTATTTTTATACTTACTGTCTGATTTGATTTATGAGTGCTCTGCATATATGGAATTGTAGCATTAAACCACCCCCATAACTCCTGAAGTCTATGCCTTACTGCTCTACCACATACCTTGATTGACTTTGGCTAGGCCCAAGTGTTGTTTCCTTATTAGAATTTTGAAAACTACTCAAAACCTGGCTCTTTACTACAGAACCAGAAGGGAACGACTAGGAAGCATAGACCCAGTGGGTAACAGGAAACCCACGGAGGAAGCCATGACCCCTAACTTAATCTCCCGTAATGGTAGGGCGGGGGAGGATGCCCCGACCACCCATGTCCACATACCGCTAGTCCACAGAGGAAACATATGTAGGTAAGGACCCCACATGGGATGGGCAGGGAGGGACCAGAATCCTCTAAATTAAACATCGCCAATCACAGGGCGAGGGAACACGCCTGCATCAGCCAAGTGCACATACCACTAGAGTAATACAGAGGAAAACTGCCACTCCTCAACGTGCCTGCCAACTAGGCGACAAACTATAATACCAAAAACACAGGATAATCATAGATGTTGAGCGCAGAAATGCAAAGACAAACAGTTAAGGAAACCCCACTAACCCAACACTAAAACCTCAACCTTCGCATACACTTCTCATACAGAAACTCACACAACCACTTCTCTGCACAGCGATCCGCATGTACGTCACCACATTGCAACAACAGAAAAACAACACATACCCCGGCACAACCACAACAGCATATGAGAATTCGCACCGACCCGAAAACCGCACTTAAGCTCAGCGGATGGTGCAATCCGAACTGAAGCTGCCAACAGGACATCACGACTCTCACTTTCCTATTCCCACTACACCCTACTAATCACCCCCAGCCCCTATTTTTTCACACCCTCCTTTTCAGATCTGCCAGAGCGCATGGGGACCACTCTGGTGGTGACAGTGCATGGTACAAATACATTTAACATTATTATTAAAATAGGTTGGCCTCTCAGAACTCTTCCCTAAGAACGGATTCTGAAAATCCATTCTAACAATGACATTGTACCTTTAAAACACACGAGCTTCAAGCACTCCAAGGCAAATAAAGCAGACTGTATGGAAAATCTCTGTCACACATCAAAGCGTGCTCAGAAATCGGCAACAGTTTCGAAAATCTTAGGTAAGCTGTTGACATCACACGCAGACTTCAGGAGGTTGCACGAGTCCCTGGTGTCCCCCAGAGACTGAGTCTGTGGAAATGCGCAGGCTCCTATAATAGTACCAGACACGCTTGCTCCATGAGAAAAGCAGTCATCAGAAAAGTGAGTCTTATCCAAACACTTACACAGAGCTTACAGGTATTTCAAATACCGGCCTTAGTGAAACAAAACCCCACAGCTCCCAAGACTCCTTAGAGAGCACAGAGATGACAGACCAAATTCAAGACAGTGACCAACTGTTTAAGGACTCAGCACACTTCCCCATTCACATAGTAAGCCCAGCTAAATGACTAAACCACAGTCAATCCAGTACTTGGTCCTGCCAATGCGAAGGTCTTACCAGGCTATATAAACCCGGGCTCCACAGCAGTACATGTGGGTGCATTTAAGATAGTGATGGCTGAGGAGAGTGGCGATATTAGAAGGGGTAGTGGTCAGAATTTGAAGAGGAGGGTGGAGACTAGAGGAGGAGTTGGCAGGAGAAGATAAGGAAGACGTGGGTAAACATCTAAAGGAGGTAAGTGAACATTTATGAGAGGTGGGTGAATATGAGAAGGGGAAGTACGAGAAGTTAGCGAAGTTTGATTGATCAGGAGGAGGTGGTAGGAAAAACCAAGGAGGAGGTAGGTGAACATTCAAAGGAGGTTGGCAAATGTCACGAGAAGGTGCTTGGAGATGAGAAGGAGGAGGTTGGTGAGCTGCAATAGAAGGAGGCAGGAGAAGAGGAGAGTGGTGAACATCAGGTGGAGAGCGACAAAGATGAGGTTGGAGACAAACTAGAGGAATTAATGCATAGAAATCCCAGGATGGTTTGAGGAGCGCAGCTGGAACTAAGGCAGGGCGTAGGAGATAGACCCCGATCTGAAGAGATTGGACCCATAGGGGGAGGATCAAGCATTTGGCTAAACAGCGACAAGGGACAAGCACAGAATAGACAGCAGCTGAGGAAGGTAAAGGTTAGGAAGCGGAAGAGGGAAGTGACAAGGCCTAACTCAAAACCCATGGGGCGGTGTGAGAAGAACAACCCCCTCGGTGCCACCTGAGTCTAGGTGAGAAGTTTGCACTACACAGACAACTGCTGGGAAAATCACTACAACATCTACCATAGCAGTAGATAGCCACCAGAGAATAACCACAGAGAAGAAGGGTGTGGGAAACATTTAAGCCTGATACTGAAAGAGGAGAGCAAAGTGTCACAGAAGAGGTGTGTGGAAAACCCTCAATCCTGGGACTAATCTGACATTGTAAGTTTAGGTGGGAGTTTTGGGGGGTAGTTGGCTGGATTGGTTGTGTATACAACAAGTTACAAGTCACCTTGTTGTACTCGTCATTAGTGCTGCACACTAGCCTATATGACAACACACACACACACACACGTTTTCCCATCATACATCACCAATGATGGGGCCATACCGGAGTGCCTCCTGAATGGCAGAAAAGGCTTCATCACGCCGGCTCATCCCGATCAAACTGCTGCTCCACTGCTGCAGCAGCTGCCTCTTCTCCATTATGATGGTTTCTATCTCCATACATGCCTGAAACGAGAGAGGGTGGTCAGGGCTGGTAAGGGCAACAAGGGCCTGGCAGGAGGGCAGTAAGGGCCAGTGAGGTGGGGTGTGAAGACATTGAGGATCTGATAGTGCCACAGTCACATGCAGAGGTAAGGTAAGGACCTCAAACTTGGTTGAGCAGGAAAGGTTCAATTCCTATATTCTGATCCCAGTGTCCACCTAAGAGGAACACGCGAGTCAGAAATGAGATCCTAATGTGTAAATGGTCAATAGGCAGACTCTGTCTAGTCTGCCTAATGGAACGTAATTTAATATCTGAGAGAGGTGCTGGATACTATTCACATGGTGCATGAAAATAAGTGGGGGAAGAAGAGTCAGAGTACTGGGATACCACGGATGCTGCAGGCCAGAACCTGGGTGCATTGGTAAGAGATGTGTCAGAGTTGCTAGTGCTGGAATATCTGAGGGTGTGGCAGATGCAAGAGCAGAACTGTATATGAGCACTGGCCTATAAAGAATTGTGGCAGTTAAAGACAGATCTGCACTGCCAGAAGGTATGTGTGCCTTTTACTTGAATACTAGGGAGTGTGGTTAGTAGGCAGAAGGTATGCGAGTCCTAGTAGTTAAATAGTAGGGCGGATGGCAGGACAGAATGATATGAGTTGGCTGACCTGTACGCGATTCCAAATGTGCATTGATTAATCACTGCAGTAACAATAAGAGAGAGCACAATGTGCTTAACCTTCATTGATCACAAATAATTCTAAAAAGTGTAACACTGTGACCTCTACCTCTGCCACAGTCTCCCGAGCTGCTTTGGTGTCATAGCTCTGCGCTTCTATTTGAGCCTCGTACAAAGCGATCTGCTCACGGAGACGGTCAGCTTCTCGGGTAAGGCGGTCCATAAACAAGTCCTGGGAAAAAGATGAAAGAACCGTTGATGTGCACAGTATAGATGGAGCACAGTGTTAAGAATGTGTTGTTCCGCCAACAGACAATGCTCCACAGGTATATTATGCTACCCTGGAAATAACATGAGCTCTAGATTCGGATGCAAACCCTACTTCATCATCTGTTTGCACGCATTACTACACACAATTGGTATACAAATATGTGTCAATATCTAGTGCTGCTATTCATAAGGTCAGTGAACTACATAGTGGCTTAAAATACATTTCTATACAATCAACACCACCCATGATCTCAGGCTGGATTGTCTCACATCCGGATCTTGTGTTAGTGGTTTGTATTACCTGGAGCTCCTCCGGATTCAAAACTAAACAAGTCATGAAAACGAGTTCTGGAAATGAACCCTGCATGTCTCATTGGCATGGAATAGGCTTTTGCACAATTGCCTTTCCTAAAGGTTTTCTTGTCACATGAATTAGTCTCCTTAAGGGGACGAAGCACTGACAAGAGTCCTCTTGAGATCAGGCAGAGGAGCAGGGCTTCACCGCATTTGATGCTGGTCAGCTGCAAAGGTCATCCTCAGATCGTCATCTATGTTCTGGAGGTATCTATTCCCCATTATTACCAATCTTGTAGTATGGCAGAGCATCAAAAGTGGCAGTAATTCTGTTACTGCATCACCATATCCTTACTGAGCGCACCAGTGTGCCTGGCTCCATTTGCACAGAAGCAAATCAGGAGATACCCGTGAGCATCTCAGGTGTGCACCTTCTGCCTTATACTCAATTCACAAAGCCTAAAACCAAAGCAATTCTGGAGAATAAAGGAAGCAGGTACAAATCTGAGATGCTCAAGGGCATCTCCTGATTTACTGCAGTGCATGTCATGTGTGAATTGATGCAGGGGTACTTTCTGAGTCTGCTGCTTTTTAACAGTTAACTTCTGCCCCTGAATAAATGGTTGTATACCAATTGACCTTTTCACAATTGACCTCCGGAGAATTGACCTGGGGAGAATTGACCTAATTTAGAAGGTTAATTAGGACATATATGCGGGGGGAAACCACCCAAAACCCCTCACCCAATCCAAAAACCCCTGCAACCCCCCACACAATCCCCTTATATTATTTATAATCCAAACCCAACGCAACCAATACATATATAAAATAACTCAAATAATATTAAGGTCAATTGTGCAGAAGGTCAATTAGGACCACTATAATTAGGTCAATTGTAAAAGGTCAATTTGGCTAATACTGAATAAATTAATTCATTTAACATCAGTCTTCACAACTATGTGGATGACACCCAGTTGTTAAATAAAGCTTAAGCTTAGTCATGAGGATAAGCATCATAACTGTTCTAACTGCTCATTGACAATGAAGAAGATGTTTGCAAAAAACAACCGGATGTTGACAAAAAGCTGATGATGAAAGCTTCCAAGATGGACATTCTAGTGACAGATGCAAATTATGACCATTGACGTAGGTGGCTCTAACCCTCACACTAGGTGCAAAAGGTAAACTGAGCCATTGTAGGTGATGCTGACCTTAGTGTGACCTGTTAGGCAGGAAACATGACGAAAATTGCCTTTTTTCATCTGAAGGTCCTTCACAAAATCTTTACCCTGCTTCATTTGATATTGGCCATCTCAAGGATTGCAAATGCAAGCAACATCTACTTCGGTTTACCTTCTCAAATGACTACAGAGTTTACAAAATGTGGCATCTCTTCTCCAATATCAGGATCACACATCATCTCCCCTATGAACAATGCACTGGCTTCCACTGTCCAACAGGTTGGAAGTAAAGCCCTTTCTGTAGTTTACCAAGTGTTCTGTGGCACAGAAGTGCCCTTTCTTACTAATAAATCCTTACATTATAGACCCACAGCAGTCCCTCAGGAATAGAATTGATGTAAGCTTGTCCTCTGTAAATGCCAGATATATTTTATAACTTACTTGCATTAATGAGAGGCTCTGTGGCCCACTTAACTTTTAGAAAACATCTAAAATACAAACACTTCCAGGACCAAGGTATTATTCATAACTCTCTAGTGCTCTGTGTTATGGTCCGAAGTCCATACTGCCAAGAAGCCTTTTCGTCAAATGACAGCTCAAGAACACTAACTACACATGGAATTCACAGAGGAGCATTTGTACGGGTATATTGCTCAGTTACAGTGACCTAGATATACCAGGTTAGTGTGGCATGTTGTATAGTAATGTAGTACAAGTGTTGATTGTTTATGAAAAAGCGCCACAGTTTGGGGTTGGCATACATAACATGTATATAGTCAAACATTGTTCTTAGTTCTAAGATAGAAGAGTCCTAAGCCCTCAGCCTCTGTCCAACCCCTCTATCTTCTTGACACATCTGAGCTCATTTTTTGCAGCATCAGCATCTATCCACTGTTGCCTCCCTACGGAAGCCTCACAAACCACAAATACTTGATCTTATATATCACAATCCAAACCTACAGATTCGGACTAGCTGAAGTCTTCTGTACTTCACTCCTTCCCACCACAGGAAGTCCTTACAAGTAAGGCAGTGCAGTAAAAAATGGTGATAACGGAGCAGTAATTAAGTTACTGCCGTATTACCACACCGCTGTACACCAATTTCGGTGGTGAAGTGGAGGATTTACCAACAGAAAAAAGCTGGAGGAAAATCTGCTGCTTTATCGCTAAACATCAGCTTAATTGGCAGAATTACACTGCCAAAATTACCAACGTCCCCATGGAGTCCTACGGACTCCAATAAATGGGGACTAACACGATCTACCACCACTTGTAATCCAACGGTAAATCCACCGGACCATGTGGTGGTAACGGTAAATCCGTTTGTTTGTATTTCAGCAAATTTACTGCCGAAACCACTAAACTTGTAATGAGGCCCAAAGAGACAGATACAAGATCACAGGAGTGGGTATGTCTGATTTTCCGCAGGCTACACTTACAATACACCTGCCTGTGCTGCAACTGCTCTTGTGTGAATGGGTAATTCCCTGTCTCTGTACCTGAGGCTGACACAAGAATTTGAAAAAATCAAAACATGTTTCTGTCACTGTCATAGATAAACCAGCATTTTAGGGTAATGGGCCACAACAGCTTCTGTTTCGATAGGAAACTACTCAAACCTCTAGCGAAAGATGTGTATTGAGGACAGGCAAAGCCTTACCTGTTTCTGCTTCTCCACCTCTGCCTGAAGACGCTCCGCCTCTGCTTTCTGAACTGTGCGCTTCATCACCACGATGTCACCGTAGACGTCCTGGTTTGTGTTTTGCATGTAGAAGAGTCGGAGCGCCAGGTTCTCCACTTCGGTCTGCAGTGCCGACACTGGAAGAGGAAGAGACAAGACTTTAAAGGAAGAGCTATGCATGAGAGGCACAGGAGATGGTGTAGACTGTATTCTGTGTAAGAAAAGGTCAGCTGAAAAATGTGCCTAGAACACTCCCGTGGGACACCCACAGGAAAAGCACTGCTGTGACACTGCGTGGAATTTAGGACAGTAGTACTTGAGGAAAATATTATTAGGCCATGCGCATGAAAAGCTCTTCTGTTTTATGCCCAATGACAAACTGTTACTTACCCGTAACAGTCCTTCCAGGATGGATACGTTTTATATGTTCAATATGCTGTAAATTTAATTTACAACTTTGGCGGTCATCCCAATCAACTTTATTGAGTTAAATAATAATTCTACATCAGGTCCTACGTTCAAGCAACCAGGATGATGTCGCCAAAGACGCATGTGGCTTTATTGAGGACTAGATGAGGTGTAGCAGCTCACATTAGTAGGGGAGGTTGACAGGGTGGTAAAATGAATTTATGAAACGTATAAATGCTGGGAAACAAGGTTACAGGTAGGCAGCTTTTCCTTTAAACCTATTGATCTTTAATAGATGGAATATGCTGAGAAAAGGACTCAAACGAGGACAAACAACTAAAAAATAATGCAGTCAGCTGCGTGACTTCAGCACCGGACCTGAACCTTGCATGCACGCGGTCATAGTTGCAGAAAGCTTGTGCTGGCATGTAGGTGGCTGTTCTGAAAATCTCTGCTAGAGGTACTGGTACACAAACCCTGGTAGCAAGAGTATCCTCCTGCACAGAATCATATAATCTCTAGGTGATTACACTTAGAGAAAACCCTTTATCTCCTGTGGTGAACCAGAAGAAAGACTCGGACCACTGACTGACGTATTTACAAAGATCTTTATTTAAAGTAAAAGGGAACTCCTAACTGACACCAATACTATGAGGGAAGTTCCCTACCTAAAAATAAAAACTAATAGTGCTGGTCAAATAAAACAGTCCTTGGTTCAAAATCCTATCCAACTTCTCTGGTCCTACCACTTAGGAAAACTGAACTAAAAAGAGCGGCTAGAGCAATTACCTCTTTCTTCCGCTTCTGCCTGGCCCAATCACTCGGATGCTCTGGTGATAGTTCCAAGTTTGTTATTATAAATGTTTGTTATGATGCCCCTTGGCCTAGCGCGCTATATAAATGTCAAACAAAAACCCAAGTTCACAGTTGTCTTGCATGCTTCGCTATACGAAATAAAACGTTTCTCCTTGCGGTTCCCTCTTCCTCGAGAACACAAGGGTTTTTCTCAAGACCACTCCAGGGTCTCTTATGCCACAGTTCTCTTCATAACGGTTTTTATGCCTATGGGACTCCCCAAAGTCTTCTGGGGTTCCTATATGTAGGTGTTTTCTCAAATCCCGTAATTCATATAGGGCGCTTTCCCACTTGCGATTTCTCAGGCTCTCACAGCCTCTTCGGTCTTCACAACCTTGACTTACAATGTTCGTATATCCTTCACTCTGGTTCACAGAGAACGCTTGTCTGCTCAGGTTTCTCAGGCTCCAGTAGCCTTCATTGTCCTCCCAACCTGGAATGGAAGTTCTGTACCTCTTGCATTCCGAGACACACAGGCCCCTGCTTGCCCGCTTGGTTTTCTTAGGTTCCCGAAACCTTGTTGACTCTCCCAACCTGGATTTGCAGTATTTGCATTGTAGTCGCACTGAGGCAAATGGGACGCATGCCTGCTCATATTTCACAGGTTCCTGTAACTTCGTCAGCTCTCCCAGGCTTGATTTGCAATATTCGGACCTCTTAGCGGTATCCGCTCCCTGGCAGCATTTCCCTCCCTGTTGCCGCTTGTTGCCGCAACCAACGTTCTTCGGTGTAGAGACTGGAGATTTGGGCTCGCCCTAGGGTATTGGTCTCAGCATTGGTTGCTGTGCTCCGAGCCCACCAAGGTCTGTCTGTGGTCATGCCACCAGTAGAAATGGGTGCCTCTCCATTTCCACCTCTTTCCCCGACCTGGACTTCATGGTTGGAGAAAATACCAGCCATCCGGCATCCAGCTAGGGTTGGCCTCACTCTCCACACTCCAGCATCCTTCGTGGCTCATCATGGCTACTCCCCTTATGGACATCTTCTTCAGAGGGCTCGCCTTAGCGTAGATATCACACATACCCTTACATGAGAGTTTCCTTCTGTCTATTCACAGTTACAGTCCTGTTAAAGTACGTGAATCACGATCAACAAAGGTGTGGCCTTCTTAAGTGCCTTTGGCGCAAAGGTGAAATCCAGCATTGCCTGAGGCCAACAGGAAGCAAGGGGTGCCATGGGTTGGAGTACTCAAAACAGGGATACAAGTAGGTTGTACAATTCCCATATAGGAGAATGTATTCTGGTCTGGGAGGTTTTGTCCCCAAGAAAGGAGTCACTCCCAGTGAGGTTCCACTTGCCTAGACCGCCAGGGAGGTTCTTGGGAAACAGGCTCACATCCCTAGCCCCACAGAGGGTGGTTCTCCTCTGCGGAGAAGAAGAGACGAATTGACAAGATTCGTCACACGGGTCAGAATAATTTAGAGCACTAAACAAGAAATCAAGTACACAATTGACATTCATGAAGTATACATTTATTTTGACATATATATATATATATATATATATATATACATATGTTTATTTCAACAAAACCCCAAATAACTTACAATTGATACAATGAATGCACTATTGTGAAAGCAGCTCACGATTTAGAGTAAAGACTAAGTAGAAGAATAAAGGCAATGTATAGACATGAAAAAGTCTTGAGTCAACAAGAAAAAGCCAGTGAGAGTTTGATGAATCGTATGGACAGTAGATTGTGTAAATATCATTGTACTGCAATGTCTTCATTAGGTGCATAATACTGAGCTAGCACTGTGGTGGTCCAGGCAATGGCTGAAATTGATGTCAAAAGGAAAGGAGTTTACTGCACTGTGCAATGCCCGTGTTAGTAATGGGAATCTAGAGGTAGAGTAATGATTGTTGACATTTGCACACAAAAGGTTGCAGATGTATGGTATGTTAGTAGAAGGGCAGGATCAGGATACCTTTCATCAAGCGGTTCAGTTGACAATTTTCCCTGCCCCCGAACCCGTTTACATTTGATTACACCCAAAAGAAAATGTATGCCCCAAAACATTTGATATATATTTGATATCAAATTGATAAGGACACTGCTGTAGTGTATAAATAAAGATGTATTTGACTCCAATAAATGCAAGTGAACCCCATAAAAGTGTGTTGAACCCCACATCTTTTTATATTAATGTTACAAATGTCATATAAACACAATATGAATTTCAATTGATTTGATAGAGATGTATCCAACCCCCTACAAATTTAATTTGAGGCCACCTGTGAAACCAGTGACCAGCTCCATTGCCCGTGAGTTATATCACTGATACCGTCTCCGACAGAGGCGCGTTTGCAGCACATTTCAGTCGCTGTGCCACTAGGGAAAGCCTCGTCAGGTATGCAGCATCTTGAACCTCCTTTATGTTTGGCGGGGTCATTCGTGCTGTGGAGTGGACAATGACGTCACTGTGTGAAGGGCAGTGTACAAGCAGCACCCCTTAGTGAACTCCCCATTAACGGCACCCTTACTCTACAACTAAAACACATAACCCACTGGAAAGCATCCACACACCCTATGCTACACACCAAAGGTCCAGAAAAACAATGCCAGACACCGTTACAGACTTCCCCTCCACGCCCACTGTGAATATCAACCATGCTGCTTTTGGCTTGATGTTTATCATTGTTTGGCGGCATAACAGTATATCCCTGTAGGGGCACGTCAACGTTTTAAGCGTCGTGGCATCATGTTGAGGCTGTTTTATTTTCACGCCATGATATGGAGAGTCTGCAGGTATTTCGCTCCTTTAATGTACAGTATTTAAGCCACTTATTTATTACTGACACGCAGAGAGAATGTTCCAAATGTTACAAGGCACAGTGCACTGGGTCAAATCCAGCCTAATGCCTGAAATAGCATCAGGATTAGTTTAAACAACATTCCATATCTCCGTTTCTAAATGTGCCCTTTATAGTGCCAGTTGGGAAAACTCATAGCAACTGATTTTGTTGTCAGTAAATGCTCCGAGATTGACAAGTTTTGTCTTTGTATGGTATTTGCCATATTTCATATAACAGCATTCAGCTGTACTGTGTGTTTCATAGCAGATAACATTTTTTTACAGCAACACATCATTTTTATAAAAATGCTGCTTCTTGAAAGAACCACATGGCAAGACTTGTCCAGGGACTGTCCTTTCACTGTGAATAAGGTAAGCAAATCTCTGAATCTTTTTCACAATTAGCCAGATGCCTACTTTGTGTCCATAGCCTGTGGAGAAATATTTGTTTTAAACTGTGCACTTGACTGTTCGGTGGAGATCATATTTGAAAAGAATGTACCCCCTCGCTCTCTTTAGGCTTCGCTAATATAGTGCGATAACTGCTGGGGGTCGCTGTAGAGATACACTTTAGGGTTCTGCAGCTTTTGAAGCCTGTGCCACAGAGGCTTTGACAGCTCCCACACATTGTGGGAGATGATTGCCATGCTGCATGTGTATTTAAAAAATGTAACCCTTAACTCTCTGTAGGCCTCACTAGTCTGATAGTGAGATAAAAGCCAGGGGTCTTTGAAAAGATACGCTTTATGGTCCTGCAGCCTTGGTCACATGGACCAAGCAGAATCTCACCAGCAGAACATGTTATGGGAGAAAATTAAACTGTGCGCTTGATTGTGATGTGGAGACTTTGTTTTTAAAATGCAAAACCTCTGTGATGTTTATTCTTTTGTTTTTTTTTGTCTTATTGGTCAAACACAATTCTCAACCTTTAACATATAAAAATTCCAATTTCCAAACGCTTAGGTCCTATGCAGCCTCTTTAAAAGTCTTCCTGATTCTCCACATCTTCAGACGGTTGCTCATTCATCTCCAAAAGTGCCAAGCAAATCTGTTCCACCAATTTTAGGGCACTCACTGTCTGCCCAAGTTTATCACACGCCATTAGACGATCCCACCATTCTTCCTCGACAATTGCATCCAATGGCACCGAGGTGTTCTTCAAGTAAATGTTCCTTATTTTCTGGAATTTCGGGCAGGAAAGTGTTAGATGCCTCATAGTTTCTAGGATTTCTGATTTTCTACAGAAATGGCAACCTGCCTCTTGAGCCGTGAGTTGTTTTCTGAGGTACTGCACTTCTCTTGACGGCAATAAAGTGAGTCTGCATCGCATCAGTAGGCTCCTATAGTGAACTGATGGAAATCTTGTAAGATATGGAGGGGGGTGATTTAGTTGTTTCTTTTCCCAAATTATATTATGGCGGTAGATATTTTGCGCCTTATGCAGATCCGTATCAATCCAGTCCTTCTCACGAAGCAGTTTCTTGGCCTTTTCCGGGTTGTCTTTGAGAGTCTGTTAGGATATTATTTTGTTGTAGTATGTCTTTAAATTTCTGTCTCCAATTACATAGGAGTTTCTCTGGCTTGTTGTTTCCTGGATTCGCCAATATCTCAAATGGGATAGGTGGCGAGTCCAATACACATTTGCGATAGAGGGAGATAGCTTTCCATAGGATATGATATGATATGATAGGACTATCAAGGCCATAAATTGTAACCTTAGCTGATGTCCGATTGTTTCAATTTTTAGACAATTTGGTAGTCGTAGTATTTTCCACCAGAAATAGGCCTCCAGCTTCCCCCATTCTGTCCATGAAAGATTAAGGCAAGTCTCAGTGCCATGGGTCAAAATGGGTACAACCTTTTGCTTATAAAAGGAGATAATCGGCAGCATAGAATAGGTGCCGTATCTCTGGTGTAGGGCTCTCCCTTGATTTGTTAGTTTTTCAAGTCGTTCTCTGATGAAATTGATTTGAGCCCATTCATTGATGTTTTGGTTCATTTTGACCTCGAGGTATGTTATAGTATCCACTATTTCCAGCTCCTGTTGTTAAATTCTCCATGTGAAAGTATTCCCTTTCTTCCTTGCCCCTAGGGCAGATTGCATAACCATGATCATCGACCTGTCGGCATTGATTTTCATATTATTTATATCAAGGTAGGTTTTGAATTCCGCGCTGAAGACCGACTGCCGTTAGGTCGATGAAAACAATACCGTCCGCGTAGAGAATCCATGCGAGTTCTGTCCCTTCGAGTTTTGGTGGAAAGGCTCTGATTTTTTCCTGGGTCTCTTTTATATCTGCCAGATACAATATAAACAGAAAAGGAGCAAGTGCACAGCCCTGTTTGATGCCCTTGGACGTCAGGATTTTAACCGTTGTATCCCCTCCTTTTGAGACAATTATTTTAATTGATGTACCTGAGTAGAGTGTTTTTATTGCTTCCAAGGGATCCCCAGGGTATTGCCATTTTTCAAGTTTGGTCCATCGTTGTTCTCTGCTAACTGCATCAAAGGCCTGTTTGAGGTCCATGAATACCAGGTAGATATTTCCTTTTGTTTCGAGGGCTCGAAATTTTAGGAGGTTTAATAGAAAAAGGTTAAGCAAAGTGCCCACTCCTGTTAGAAATGCAGTCTGGCGTTTGTCCAGAATTTCTGCCTTAATAGCCCCTTTTTTTAAATCTCGTAGTAAGATTGAGGTGAAGATCTTACCTATTGAATCTAAAAGGGCAATAGGCCTGCAGTTTCTCGGGTTGGTCCGGTCACCTTTCTTAAAAATTGGGAATATCAGGGCTTCCTTCCACGATTGCGTGATAGCTCTAGATTTCAGAATCCGTTGAAACAAAGGCAGAATGAAATCCACCCATGCTTCTCCATTTTGTTTGAGCATATGGTTCAAAATGCCATCAGTGCCAGCCACTCTGGAAGAGCTCTGGTGTTTAATTCAAAATAGGATGTCGTCTCTATCGATCTCAATCATCCATGGTGGTGGTATGGTCTTTTTTGTGGAAAGTTTGGTACTTTCGCCCGCTCTAAATAAAGCCGTGAAATGCTTCACCCAGTCTTCCTTTGAGACCTGGCTGGTAGTTAGCGTGGTCTGGAAGTCATTGCCCTTATTTATGATTTCCCAGAGCGAGTTTGGATTCCAGTAACCCATGGTCACTGGTTAGCTGTTTTTTAACAGTGAATAATGAATCTACTTAAGTGTGTTTCCTGCCACGAAGCAGTAGTCCAGGCAGGCGCTGCTCTGATTACCAAACCAGGTGTCCGCACCAGGTATTTCACCCTGTGTCTGCCCGTTAAGCATTACCATTTCTATAATAGCCATTTCAGTGATCCATCTGTTTTCTCATGGTTCCAGGAGTGTTCTTTGTTTCAGTCTCCCATTTTTATCAAGGAGCTTAAGATTCAAATCTCCACAGACTAGAATCAACTGGTTTGGGTCTTCCAGTATAGAGTCGTCAATAGCTCCCATAATATCTGAGTGGTATTTCTCTGTTTCACACTCTTCACTACTCCGGTAGGTGTTAATAAGGAGGGGTCTGATCTCATCACTCCCTCTATTCTTAACCAATTTCAGCACCTGAGTGAATGGATTAGGAGTTTGATGCACTCGGACCTGCAGTTCGCTATCCTCTTTGATTAAGGTCATAAGTCCCGCGCGAGGTCTTCCCAGAGACCATTTCAATGCGGGATTGATATAAATTTGGTATCATTCGCATATCGGTCTTTTTATTACCCAAGATTCCTACAGGCAGATAATTTCAAAATCTCTCAGAGAGTCACATTCCCCGGAATAGAGATGACTAAAACCCCTGGTGTTCCAGGAGGCCAGGAGAGATTTTGCTTCAACGCCAACCACCGGGCTCTATTGCTTCTTTTTTTCCCACCGGATGTCAGGCTTTCTTGAGGTCTATTCATCTCAGACTTGTTTAGAGGGATTATTTCTTGGGTTATTCCCCTTAGGTCTCGAGTTGTCAACAGTGAACCTTAATTTTATCAAGGTGATGTCGGGAGCTTTCTTTTGGTCAACTCGCCCATAGTACTTATCAGAACTAACATTGCAAGGTTGTTCCGTGCGTTAAGGTCTGTTAATAGTCCGAATTAGATGGATGCCTAGTCTGTAATTTCATTGAGTTAGTCATCCGTAGTTGGATTTTATCGACGGGCCGGTCATGTCGGGGGTCAGAATAATCCTTTTCTCTGTATCTTCCCTCGCCATCATCCAAGTTCTTGAGACTAAAGCACAGGTTCCACAACTTGTCCTTTGTTTTCATCACCATATCCAGTATTTTCTGTGATCTAAAGTGAATGGTGATAATATCCATTCTGCGCTCATCTGGAAATTCAATGATCGCTATATCGTTGGGTTCTAGGCTCCCTGAAGCAATCACCTGGTTAAGCAGAACTAATGTGTTTTTCCTATTAAGCTGAATTTTCTTATGATCTTTTGTAGACCTTTCTAATTTCACCTGAAATGTTATTATGTTTTTTTCCTTCAAGTGGTCTGGCCGCAACAGTCGATCTTTGACCCCTTTTAGAGTTCTCTCTGGCTCCTTCTCTTTCGACTTCTCCAAATTATTAGTTGATCTGTTATCAGTTTTCCCTCATGTCGCCTTTGAGCTCTTCAATGCTCTGAATTTCTCAGGAGATCCTGTTTCATTTTATACGAATCATCCGGTCTTTGTAAGCGAGAAATATTCATTTTCCTTCCGGTTAGGTCTTCCTTCTGGTTGACGCTGAGATTTAGTTTGCATTGTTCTTTAGTCCTCAAGTTCCCACAGGATATCATTTAGTTTTCCCACCTTGGATGACAGTTTTTTACCAAAACCAAATGCCTTATGGGCATGCCTTTGTTTTTCTTCCACCTCCAATGTGTATTTTACCTTAGTTTTTTCTCCTTAGCATCTTCCTGATTTCGAGCATTCATCTATTACTTGCCAGTCCGTCAGGCTGATGTTCTCCCAGGATTCCTCCTCCTGATTTGTTTTGATTATTTAAATCAGGTCACTTAGGCATTCCGATGAATCTAGGTCTACTACTGGGCCTTGTTCCTTCTGCTTACAGGTCCGCTCTTCAGAGGTGCCCAGTGAGGAGTGGTCATACAATTTTTTACTGAGTTTTATTTCTCGTCTTGGCTTTTTTGCTGGTGGTAGGCTTTCATCCTGGGTTGGAGTGTGTATAGTCCTTATAAAAGCCCAAGAACCATTTGTTTTGCGTTTAATAGATTGTTTTTTTGGTTTCTTTTGAGGAGGTATCAGGATCGGTGGCAGTAGGATTGGTTCAGCTATACCTTTAGTGGGATGGATCAATTGGTTTCGGTCTTGGAACAATGAGTAATTAGGTTTAGGTTCCTTTACAACCAGTTTCGCATTGAATGCTTTCTTTCCTTCACACCTCCCAGGCCGTTCCCTAGGATCATTGGGCACCCCTTATCTTTAGGGGGGGAGTTCTGCGTTGATGGAGGCTTAGAGAGGGACTTGCCTTGCTGGGTAGCTGACGGATTAGTACATAGGGAGGCCTTTGCTTCAGTGGATTTCCTGATCCTCTTATGATTTTCTAAAATGGCCTTTATGAGTAATTGTTTGTCGTTCGACTCCTGTCGTGCTAAATCGCACAAACGATTTTGCCACTTGCAAAAGTTATCAGATTCCTTTTCGGTTCGGGCATCCAATTTGTTCACGAAACTTGTCAGTTCGTTCATCTGCTCCTTCATGTGCAGGTTTTATGAATGGACCAAATTCAGTGAATCATTAATATTCTTATATACCTTTAGAAACGGAGCAATATCGATGTTAAGGGCTGCCATCACTACATTTTGAGTATGGATGAAGTCATCCATTCTTCCTTTGCTACAGAGTTCGCAGATTTTTTTTTAAGGCGGCTTCATCTTTCATCTATGAGGGAGCATCTTTGTCCCCATTGGACACTGATTGTCTTATAGATTCCTCTGATTTTCTTGCTTCCTCTTCTGGTTGGTTTGCCTCTTGGGTAGTAACAGTCAAAGGGTAGATGCAAGAGGGTGGATCCTCATCAAGGGCCGCAATTTTATCCATGATGAATGAGAGACTTCTCCTTTTTTCCGACATAAATCTCGCCTAGAGATTCAAGATATCTTGGATCCATTTATTGGCCAGGCAAGCATTAGATGGTAAAGGTGTTCTTAGCCCCGGGGCCCCCCTCAGTGAAACAGGGGATATAGAAACCATCAATGTCAGTGCTAAAATCCTGGCATCGGATGGGTAGCGGGATTCGTTCTGGCAAGCTTCCTCACAGAAGTCCTGTGGGGCCATCTTTGGCTCCACCCACATCTTATTCTGCTCCTTTGTCAGGTCAATACACTGGGGAGATCTGAGGAAGTCCAATGAGTTTTCCCAGATGACCCAAGAGCTCCTTACACTCATACACTCATCCTCAGAGATAATTATAGTAGAGGGGCCTCCTTGATCCAATCAAGCATTTGAGATTGACTGGCTCGATCTTGGTGGCTCTGCATCCAAGATTGGAAGATTCAATGTTGGCGTATGCCCCAGTAGAACTAATTTTCGGAATGATTTCCTGTTCTTCTGGAGTCATTAAGTCCTGCGATTCCTCAGTCTGAATTTTAGGTGGTAGCATTTTGGGGGGGGGATAGGTCACTGATGGCAATTGGATCAATCCGCCCTTCCAAATTAGATCTCTGGGAGGGACTTACCATTGTAAAGCCATCCTGGTTGTTACCTGGCTGCTCCCCCAACCTAGGTGGGGAGCTAATATCCTCCATCAAGGAGTTTCCCTTTGCGTCCAGTATGGTAGCAGGAGAGGACGACTGACTCGCCTCCCCACAGATGCTTAATATGGCAGGGGGGGGGGGATCACTTTCCATCATGGTTTGATCCATAGGTTTCAGCCGCTCCCCTTGTTTCAAGGGCACTCCTGGAGTCAATGTTGGCAGATCCCCCCCCCCCCCCGGGTTGCACCTCTTCCATAGCCCTAGGGCTGTCCGTTAGAGGTGGATTGTCCAAGTTCCCCATTGAGATTGGAGGCCAAGCCAGCCCCTCCTTTTCCAGGCATTTGCTGGGAAACGGCAGACGGGTTTGTTTTAAGGACAAGGGGGCTTTTAGGCTAGGTCTAAGAGCAGGCGACCTCATATTCAAAGGAGCAGGGCAAGAGGCTAGGCGCTGCCTTACCTGTTGCCTGGTCTCGATCCTGGTCACAATCTCAGTAACCGTCGAGTTGTTCATCCTGCGCGGGCTTGTACCCTAATGCAGCTCCTCTTGATAAGATGAAACTAGGTATAAAGAACACGTCTCAGTCACCGGCGCCCCTGGAAACACCGACAACAGCACTTGCGCACCACTTCCGCTCCGCTGACACGGTAGTGGGCGCTTTTGAATGTTGGTTGGTTTCACCTCACGCTCCACCTCCTTTGCCTTAAAGGGGACCCCACAGCACTTCACTCCTGGATGGAAAAACGTCAGAAAAAAAAGTCAGTTTTCTGACTTTGCAGCACAGTAGAAAGTAAAGGCAGCAGCAAGGGGGTCCTGCACACCACTGTGTGCCTGTTCAGGCCTCGCAAATGTCATAGTGAGATAATGCTGGGGGTCGCTGTAGAGATACGTTTTAGGGTTCTGCAGCTGTTGGAGCCTGTGTGTTGCAGAGGCTTTGACAGCTCCCACATGTAGCGGGAGATAGCTGCAAACCATTAGCATGACATTTACGTTAGCACAATTGTATTGTAGGCAGTGGTTAGGGGATATTTTTATTTACATTTTTTTAAATAACCAGAAAATGTCACGCTTTGTACCTATTGCCTGTGGGGAAATATTTGTTTTAAACGTTGCACTTGATTGTTATGTGGTGAAGGTATGTTTAAAATGCAAAACGTCTATGTCTGTTTAGGCCTCATTAATGTCATAGTGGGATAACTGCCGGGGGTCGCTGTAGGGATACGTTTAAGGCTCCTGCAGCATATGTAGCCCGGTTGCGGGAGATAGCTGGAAGCCATTAGCACAACATTTATGTTGGGACAATTGTATTGTAAGCAGTGGTTAGGGAATATTTATCTTTTAATAATAGTCAGAAAATGCCATGCTTCGTGCCTATAACCGATGGAGAAATATGTGTTTTAAACTGTGCACTTGATTGTCATGTGGGGATTGGGTTTTAAATTTAAATTCTCTCTATTTTATTTCGAGGTGCGATGGACTCCATTTGTGGGACTACACAGCCATCAATGTGGGATCCACATATTGGCACTAGGAATACAGAGGGATGCCCACCCCTGGATAACAATCCTAGATCCTTCAAGAGAAGCCGCAGAGTGACTCTGATTGCTCATGTACATAACGACAGTGTGGAGAATGTGACACTGTATCAGAATGTTTTTTTATTTGTTACACCAGATCACAGGGCCCTTGTTTTGGGGACTGATTTGTAACAGGGGAATGTTTCATCAAGGGTTCTTTATTCAGCAAAGGGCGTGGAGCATGGCCCCGGCCAGCAGTTCGGAGGGCCTGGGTCATGGGGAGTTGTACCGTGGGAATGTTGAAACAAGATGTCTTGTTTCACCACTGGGTCTTGGAACCAGACCCCAACTAACACAGACTGGCCATGTGGAGAGTGTGATACTGGATCTAAATTGTTTTTTGTTGCACCAGATCAGAGGACTCTTGTCAAGGGGAGTGATTTACACCATGGGAATGTTTCATCAAGGGTCCTTGTTTCACCATGTGAGCGTGGAGCATGGCCCCGGCCAACAAATCAGAGGGCCCCGGTCACAGGTACTGATTTGTATTGTGGGAATGTTGAAACGCGCTGTCTTGTTTCACCACTGGGTCTTGGAACCACACCCCAACCATCAGCGAAGCAGAGGGCCCCAGTCACAGGGACTTGTTTGTACCATGGGAATTTTTCATCAGGGGCGTGGAACAGGACCACTTACAACACCAAAGGATAGCTTGATGGGCAGCACAGACGAGGATTCTAAGATGAAAATATCCATTCGCTGTAGACCAACTGTTGCCTTACAGGTGCAGTTCTCTATTGAATGTATAGGAATGGGGAGAGAGACTCTTGAAATGCCAGCTCCTTCATGCATAAAGGCGGATCATTCGGGGTTGAAACACAACTTTAAAGCGTTCAACAGCCTCGGGCGAGAGTGGAGTTGAAGCGCAAGCTGGGGTTTGTAGATATAAATGCCAGCTCTCACAAAAGACAAAAGTTTCAACCCCCGATACAGAAAGTTGTCATAAATTAACATGTTACTGAAATAGGGATACATTCTAGAGGGACAATCTTGAGCCTTAAAAAAATAAACAAATACCTCGTAGTGGGACAGGGGGTGTTGCAATGCCAAACTGTATTGCTATGGTTTATGCCGATGTACCGGGGCCTCAGGTTGTAGCAACAACAGGCAATTGTTATAGCGGGGTGGCACACAAGCGTGTTTAACAAGGGGTTGACACAGCTAACAGTGGTAATCAGCGATGATGAGGATGTTAGAACACAGTCTATACTTTTAGCTAATGGGGAAAGTCTAACAGCTGTTAGTCAGGAATAAAAAATTGATATAGCTAACTGTCAAGAGCAGATTATTACAGATAGTGTTGTGAATGCCCCGATGAACCCACCCAGCAATGCAAACAGATCACATGGCGATCCTTCACCAGTACATATAGGATTTATTCAACAGTGTGAGCATCACCCCCTCAGTATGAAAGGGAGGATGAGGATGTATTTGTGGGAGGATTGTGACAGTCCTGTTGTTACGCTCACCTGGTCTCTGCGGGGACGTTGGGGCGTGGTTGCAGGCCTCCTTTGAAGTGGATTCCCCTTGTCAGGCTACTTTCCCTGCTCGTGTGCTATGGACTGCGCTGGTTGTCGGCACTGCCCCTGCGAGGATATGAGAGAGCGTGAGAATGCTACGATATGATTGCTGTCTCTCTCAAACCCTTCTTCCCAGTATGTGGTGAGCATGTGCCGACCCATATAGTCTCACTGATTTATTGATGAGGGTGAGCTCTCTGTCCTGCGTCTCACTGCATAGGCATGTTTGATGGACCGAGTTCCTTCACTGGCCCATGTGCGTTGCAGCCCAGAATGGCTGTGGCTGAACCACTTTTAATGTAAGTGTTTTTTTGCTTTTAGATATTGTAGTATTGATTCTTGATTATTCTCCGTATCCTTTTGATAATGTCTTTCCTCCGCTTTCTCCCAATAGGTGATATGCGACCCAGCAGTAGTTGCGGTGCATGAAGTAGAGCCCAATGAGAAGAGAATGCAGTTCGCAATGCTCCGCCGGAAGTTGAGTGTTGATTTAAGGTCTAGCGCAAGGATTTGTCAAAGCACAACCTTAAACGTGATGTCTTTTGCGAATTCTAACCTGTCTTTATCTCTTTCTCTTGCAGCTTTTGTCTTCCGATGGATTACTGGTGGTAGATTGATGTCGGAGAGAACGCTGCATTCCAGAGGTCTCCAAGCAGATGAAGAATGCCTGGGTCTACGATGAATGCTGGCCTTAAGCTGAAAACAGGTAAGGATGCGATCTGCCTGCAGTAGCTGGAAACAGGTAAGGATGCGTTCAGGCTGCGGTAGCTGGAAGCAGGTAAGAATGTGCTCTGCATGCGGTAGCTGGAAACAGGTAAGGATGAGTTCAGGCGGCGGTGAGCGTTGTGCTGCCATAAGCAGATTAACGTGAAGTGCTTGCCTGCGGGCAGGGCAGGCTTAAATAGCCTGGCACCGGCCAAGCCCCTTTGTTCTGACTCATGGCTGGGCCCACCCTGCCACTCCTAAATGATGCTGCACGTTCAGCCCAGCTCCTTCTCAATGCCACGTCCGAACTGGATGCACACGTGTGCCCCTGCAAGGGAGACAAGCACCTTGCACAAAAATAAAAGTGTGCAGTGCACACTTGCCAAAGCCTCTCTGTTGTGGGGTCTGTGGTTCCTGACAAGTGGCCATGACACCTGTTAATTAAAGTGTGCAGTTCGACTGTATAGTTGCAGCGTTGGATGCACTGAGGGCTGATGAGTTACAACTCTGTGTTAATATGTCCACTCAGGAGGTTTGTGAAAAGGCTTATAGCCTGTTCCAAATGACCCCTGAAATATTTATTGATGACCCGTGTACAAGCGCGCATAATGATCATGATGTTGCAACTGAAAAGAAATGTGATGATATTTCAGATTATGTGTGTGATAACCCCCCGGCTACGCCTGTTGACATTCAAGATGGTGATGTTGTCAGTATTAACAGTGTAAATGACACAAATGCATGCATTGCTCAGGATGTTGAAACTCAGAAGGGCAGTGTCAGTGGCGTGGGGTGGATGTGTAATAAGAGTCCGGTGGACCCCGTTAACATTCACAATGACCCCAATGGTAGTACCATCACTATAGATGACACCGATAATGTATGTGAATATACATCTGTCATATGTAGGGTGCCTAGTAGAGTATGAAACCCCCAAACTTCAGTGAAAAAGAACCGAGAAGGCCCCAGAAGAGTGTGAAAACCCAAAACTTCAGCGAAAAAGAACAGAAAAAAACATGTATTGTAAAAGTAAACTGGGGTAACCGTTTACCAGAGGTTCTTTTGAATAGGTAGAGAAGGTAGTTTCCACATTAGTAAAACAACTGATTACAACCTTACCAGCGGGGCATTGTCGGGCATCCACGAGCAGCCAGTCCAATGATCCTAATAGCGCAACATGCCATGCTCGAGAAATTGAACACTACATACTAGCGTCCCAGTGACCCTGTCCGTTTGAAAATCATAACATAGCTTCTACCTCACTGATATCCACAGAAAATCACAATGTAGCGATCGCTAGTCCTAGTCCTAGTGCAGTCACCATCCCACCAAACCCTGCCCCAGATATATCACAATCATGAGATATAACAAGTGATATCGATAACAAATGCTTATGACTACTAAGTAGCGCACATTCAAAAACCAAACACATCATTACAAAACAGACGCCTCTTTTAAACAGACAGCAAACCACTAGAGCACGCTCGCATTTAACCAGCACCCTCTGTAACAGGGGTGATCCATTGGCTGAAGTTAAAAACACAGGTACTGTGACAGTCGGTAGGGAGTTTTATCGAGGGGCGAGGCGAGGTGTTTTTTTTTGTCACCCCCATAAACATTTCCATCTCAGCCCCTCAGAAGATGACTCATGACTTCATTTATTTATTTATTTATTTAGTTTATTTGTAACGCGCTGGGACAATGCTCAAGGGCATTAAAGCACGGTGATAAAACAGACAACAAATACATCAAAAAGATAATAAGAACAATTTAGTCAGCCAAAACGGGGAATCCAGGAGGGAAGCAAAACACAAGAGAGCTGAATTTATTCAAATAACAGAGTCTTTAGCCTACGCCTGAAAGTTGAGATTGCCCCACACAATCTAACATCCGATGGGAGGGCATTTCAGAGCCGAGGTGCGACCACTGAGAAGCAGCCATTTTGGACATGGGACGGTTTAGCTGCCAAGGTTTCCACCAGGTCAGTGTTCTTGGTGCGTAGTGCTCGCTTAGCTGGCAACCATCTAATCCTCTTGGTTAGATAGGCTGGACCTTTTCCATACAGACAGGCATGCGTGACGCACAGAGTTCTGAACTGATTTGCTTTTGTACTGGCAACCAGTGAAGTGATCTTCTTGCTGCAGACACATGCTCAGTTCTGTGCAAACCAGTCACCGCCCTAACTGCATTGTTCTGGACCATCTGCAGCTGAATAATCTCTGTTTTTCCAATGCCCTGCAGAAGAGTGGCACAGTAGTTCAGACCTGATCCAGCTGTCTGCCTTATCAAGAAATGGTGTTGCCTGTACGAGTAGCTTGACATAGTAGGAGGCACGTGATGCCAGGCTACTGATGTGTGCTTTCATAGTAAGCTCCGAGTCCAGTATGAAGCCTAGTGTTTTAACTTTGGGGAGTGTTGTTAAGAGACAGTCGGAGATTTGAAAAGAGGCATACGCAGTATCCAAGTTATGTAGTTTGGAGGCTCTGCCTACCAACATAATCTCTCTTTTCCCATTGTTAAGTACCAAGCTATTAATACTTATCCACTGATGGATGCGATTATATGTGTTATTAATGGCCTGTGAATCAAGCTAATGATTGCCGGAAAGGGGAAAGAGACACTGAGTGTCATCCACATAATTTGCATATCCGACCCTTTCCACATCCAGGCACCTGAAAAGAGGCAGAATAAAAATGTTGAAAAGCGTTGGGGATAAGCAAGAACCCTGGGGCACCCCACACTCCAGGACATATTCTTCTGCCACAAAGTTGTTAAAGAAAACTCCTTCCATCAGCTTGGAGAGAAAAGAGAGAACCCAGAAGGCTGCCTCAGTAGAGAAATGGGCAGTGTCTTGCAACCTAGTGGTTAGGAGAGTGATCAACAAGAACAAATGCCACAGTAAGATCTAATAGCATCAAAACTGATGCTTTGCCTTTATCCGTGTATTGCAGAATGGAGATTTTTAACTCAAGGAGAGTGGTTTCCGTGCTGTGATTGTTTCTGAAACCAGATTGATTGGAGCAAAGAATGTTATTAAGCTCCAGGAATTATGAATTTGTTGATAGGCCACTTTATCAAGGATCTTCAGAGGAAAGGGTGAGTTGGTAATAGGACGATAGTTGCCTGAGATGTTGGGATCCAAAGAAGGCTTTTTTAAGAGTGGTGCGATCCAAGCATGTTTAAGCAAGCTTGGGACAATAATCTCGCTGAACGAAAGATTGACAAATTTGGTTATCAAAGGCGTCAGCCATTCAGCATATGTTTGCGTATGGAACACATCAAGGGCAAACCCGCTCGGCGGGTGCTGGCAAAACTATGCCTTAATTCGTTGTGGGGCAAGTTTGCACAAAGAGTTAATTTGTCAAACATAGTCGTCTTCACAGACCCAGATGAGATTAATGCTTATTTATTCGATCATTCCTACGACGTGAGCAGCTGCCTGTTCATAGGTGATGAAACAGCTTGTTTATGCTGGCGATACACTGAGGAATATCCAACAGCTTCTGGCAACACCAATATATTCACAGCCGCATTCACAACCGCTCATGCATGCTTGAAGCTGTACGGTGTGATGGAGCAATTGCAAGAGATGGTTCTGTGTTATTTTTGGCTGCGCCCCAACGGATGGCAACCCCCTCCACCAGCGATTATTTAGGGGATCTAACTTCAGAGCTAGCCCCAACGAAAACATTGTAGAGTTCATATCCACAGGCCCTAAACATAAGCCTATCGCACATCGCTAGGAATGGTCAGTATGAAAGTCCAAGGCATAACGCTGAGCATTAACAATACAGCTGAGATACATTATGACAGTTTGAAAGATCTTCTATAGCCATAAACACAGGGAGATGGGTATAACACAGCAAGGTCTATCACTGTTACACAGCCGTGTATCGTGCATGATAAAAAACAATGGGAAATGAGCTTGAGTGCTCTAGAGAAGACTCAGGTTAGATAAAAGGACATTGGCACCAGGTGGCTTGACGCATCCCTACGATTATTGAGTAGCTGGTATTATGGATAACAGAGTACAACATCTGTTTGCATGTGTGCTGGCTGGCCCTTCTAGCTGCGACAAGAGTTATTTTGGCAGAAAATCTCTAGAAAATGCCCACACAGCGATAAGTCATGTGGCCGCTGCAAGGAACTAAGGGTGGGAACAGTAAAGACAGTCACAAGTGATCACAGTTCAAGTGTGTTTATAGAACAATGAATGCAGGATGGAAAAACCCCAAACCTTCACCTAAATCTAAGATGGGAGCAAGCGTTGACCATCAAATGAAAAATGAGGCAGTCCTAGTGGCGTTGTGTCAAAATAAAAAGGCCTATACTAAGAAAAACCTATTGCCAATTTCTTACAATTACAGAAAAAGTGTGGGATAGGGTATCAATAAAGAAAAGAAGTGTTCTCAAATCATAAGTCAGGATGTGATTGCAAGGGGTCTCCCTTCCCCATGTTTTTAGCATGGGACAAGGTGGGACTCGGAGCACAGCACAAGCTCGAGCCTTCTCAGCACAAGATGACAATTCAGTTCCAGCTATCAGGTTCTTTAATGGTAAAGTCTCTTTTCTATAAAAAAAAGGCTCTTGTCCTCGAGGGCCTGATGCATTCCACAACAAAAAAAACACAAAGTTTTGCTCCACGTATGCTTTGGGTGATGGCTTCACCCGCGAGGCCCCCTCTTCTGGGCGCACACCCCTCAGTAGTTGTATTCAACAAAGTCATAAGAAAGTTCCGTTCTCAGTGAACTTTGGGTGACAGCTTTCCACCCCTGGATCTCCCTAGACCGGGCTTGGATCACTTTCCTTCCCCTTGTCTTGCAATACTTCTTGCTTTCACAAATCTTTTTTAAACAGTTCTTCGGGCTTCGCCCCTTTTGTCAGCTTCACTCCGCCCGGTTCACTCTCGCCAACTTTTACAACACACTGTTTGCTATGGAACTTTAGACTTCGCCCCGTTTCGTTAGCATCCCTTCGCCGGATTCAGTCTTGCTAATCTTTTACGAAATACAGTTCATGTACTAATGTTCACCATGCGGGATTCACTTCCACTTAGCTTTCTCAATTATCTGCCGGTCAAAGACTTTCGACGGTACAGAGGATTTTACAAGACCCCTGTATGACCACTTTGACCTATTCTCGCCTCTTCCCAAGGGCTTCTGGTGGCGGTAGTCTTTCTACTATCGGGTAATCACCCAGAGTAATCCTGTCTGAGCACCCACGTGGTGCCGGCCTCCTCTTTTGCTGGTTTTCCCCCTCTTCTGCTTTTCAAAGTTCAATTTAGCTCTTGCTACTTTTTTCTCAACATAATTCGGTTTCTTATCGGCCGTCCCCTCAACTCACCGGCTGTGATGAAACGCTTGGCTTTAGAGTCAATGTTGCTACCACTCAGGCAAGCTTCTCTCCCCGGCTTGGTTATCAGTGGAGGAGGGTCTCATGTACCGTTGAGATCTGCTGCAACACAGGCTGGCCTTTGTTTGCGGTCTTACGTTTCTGTCTGTGAATGTTTCATGGGCCTGGATCGGAAAGGGCAAGGTCACTTCTCTCCTTGTCACCTTCTCAGTATTCGCTGTCATTCGCCTCTTCTTAAACTGCTGTGCTGAGTTAGACCTCACGTTGTGCGGTCCTCCTTGTTAATCTTGTGTTCCACCTTTTATGCCTGTGGGTAAGGAAAAGGGCCGTCAGGTGTGTGTGATTCTGGTTAATAGCTTGACTTTGCCTGACTCTTGTATTAGGACATGTCAGGTACACAGCTTGATGGTTAGTCTGTTATCTTTTACAGTGTGGAAAAGTGTTCATGTCAGAAAAGGGGAGATGTAGAGTTTGCAAGTATTCTGCGTTACAGAAAAGGGAAGTGGTGTTATAGGAAATTATAGTGTTTGTACCAGAGGAATTGATAAACTTAGAATTGTGAAACTGATAGGATTTGTGAGACAGGCGGGAATGACCGGGTTTACTATCTTGAAATAAAAAAAGGGGGAGTGTGGGAACAGTAGTGTTTCGTCCTAGTGGACTGGGTGTTCGGAAAGGAATAACCAGAAGGACGTGGAGACAAAGGATGGGGAGTATTTGAGTGGAAAGGTGGAAAACAAGGATTCTGGGAGTTGTGGGTTTTAAGTACAACAGGGTTTGTGCTCCTAGAGTATCTATCAGATAAGGAGGGTTTGTGGGATTGGAATAAAGGAGATCTTTTGGGAGAAAGGGAGGATAAATTGGTGCAACCGATAAAAGCTTGTGGAAGCTTGTCTTCCTCGTTCATTTCTCCAGCATAATACTGCGTCTCACCTTGGATATTTCCCCAAGCATAACCCTGGGCTGCCTTACCCAGGTGATCCTTCCTCGCTCCTCCACCCCCAGAGTTGGGATCTGAGAGCGCCAGCCCGTCCCGGGCCATCTGAATAATGGACTCCCGAGGTCTACTTGGGAGAATACCCTCAGGTTTCTCATACCGTGAATATTGTTTGGCTATTTAGCTGCTGGACAGTCTCAATGATGTTCACCTACTACCACCGAACATTGTCATCGTCAACGATTTGATGAAAGAGGGTGGCCAGAGTGCCGAACTAGAAAAAGCCTTTACTCAGTATTCTCATCACTGCAATCTAATCATTTGCTAGATTGTGCAGAACTTGTACAACCAGGGTAGGAGCAACAGATCTATAACACTAAAAACTAGTTATATAGCACCATTTAAAAAAACATGATAAGCAACAACTAGCCATGATAGCTAGACAGATGTATCTGTCCAAAACACAATTCTTCATGGAGGCTTTTGAAGGCGCGACTAGTAAACCCTACAGATATCTGTTGGTTGATCTAAAAACAACCATTCTAGAATATTACAGATTGCGCACTGATATGTTACCACCTGGTCTACGCGCCGTCTACATCCCCAAAAAGGCATATAAAACCTCTAGAAAACACCCTTAACCCTAATACTGCGTCAGTAACGGTTAGAGTTTTCCACACGTTGGCAAGTGTACAGAGAAACATTGTGCTTCTGGAAATGCTTGTATCGCCACCAGTCCGCAGCGCAAGGCCATTCTAGTAATGACCTCTGACAATCTGGCAGCCGCTATTATGGAGATTGCTCAGAACACTTTAAAGGGACATGTCCCCCTAACGCAATGCCAAATAAGTGTGTTAAAAATAAAAAAAAAGAAGGGTATCATCAAGAAACTGGTTAATAAGTGGATATCAATACAGGTTAAAAGGGATGTGGGTTCTCAGGACGGTGGATTCATAGCATCTCTCATAGGCATAGCCCTACCACTAATCACCAGACTACTCGGGGGTCAGAGATGGAACATGATCACAAAATGTATTTGGTGGACAAACGCCAGCTAGAAAGCCTGGCACTCGCACCTCTGGGGACCAGGATATACTGAAGGTTGCCACCATGCAGCTCGACTCAGAAATTAAGGATGTTTTAAATAGACCTGATTTAATGGTGCATGATAAAGCCGCCTTATACACAGATATTCTGTATAAATACTTAAATCACACTAAGCACAGTGATGCAGAAAAGAACAAACTGACGTTATACATGCCCCCTGATGAATCTATTAGTGTGAAGGTTCCACGAACAGAAGACCCGGTTGTGGCGGATCTGGTGAATACAATTAGCCAGCGCTATAAACCTAATGCAAAATTACTGCTACATAAAATGGAGCTTGAGAGAGAGAGAGAAAGAGAGAGAGAGAGAGAGAGAGAGACAGAGAGAGAGACAGAGAGAGACAGAGAGAGAACAGGCACATCCATTCTGCGGCTTGCAAATGCGAGTTTCACATACCAACATGGCGTGAAGGAAGGAGAGACGCAGCAAGCACATTTAAAAGGCCATCTGAGGACTCAAGGCCGGAGCAGAGTTCCTGGAGGTACGGTCATGCCGGGAAACAGCATTCTCCAGTCCAAGCCACAGAGGGGAGCCAGCGGGTGAGCACAGAGCTGCAGGAAACGCTGGAGAAAGGTCTGCCTCCCTGAAAGAAGCTGTCCCAGGAGGGAACCTTCACCATAGAAGCACAGCACAAGTTGGAGACGCTACAAACGACCGTTGAGTCTGCCCAGAGCCATTAGAGAACCTGGGGCATACCGACACGCATGAAAGCAAGTGAATGAATTATGTGAGACTGTCATTATGGACAATGCTCAAAGGCTGATTTAAATACAGACAGAACCCAATGTTAAAGCAATGTCCAAAACGAAGAATATTTGAATACCGATAAAGTGCAGCGAAAAAACTTGAATAAATCCTTATGTATGAGATGTCAGCGTGGGGAAAGTTGGTGCAAGTGTTAACGTAAACAAACATATGAAACACATCAAAGTTGATAGGACTGTGGCATATTAAAAAAGAACAGTGAAACCAATAAGAAGTCTTGGAAAAAGGAATACACCATGCAGTTGATATTTGGGGGAAGATACCTGGCAGAGAAATATACCAGGCAATTTACCAAAAGTGTATAAGGTTTTATGGATTGTGGGCGGATACCTGACATAGAAGTATACCAGCGGATCTAGTCCATAAAAGAGCTCCTGGTAACCAGATATAGCAGCCACTTTTAAACTGATTGAGAACATTAACATTGTAGGACGATACCTGACAGTGGAGTATACCAGGGGATCTGAAGAACCCATCAGAGGATTCTTGGCAGAAGAGTATACCACGAGGGAAGTTTAATCATGTTGCAAAATACCTGGCAGAGAAGTATACTAGGGAATCTGAGAAGCACATCAAAGAAGTCCTGGTAGGCAGATGCACCAGTTGCACAATGATTCAACACCAGTTGAAGTTGTACAAATATTGTTAAGATACTTATAAGATATTGGATTATAACTTAAGACCCATTGTGAATTGAATTTGGTAATAAAAGCAGAAATAGATCTACCTTCAAACCGCTTTTGCAGGTATCAAAACTAGTCTCAAGAGACCTGTCCAAATCCCTCTAAGAAAGGAACAGTTATCCGATTCCGATCCAAACCTCCCAGTAGAAATAGAACCATCTGCTAAGGAAGAAGAAGAATTTTCCTTCCTTGATCAACCAGATAAGGACTTTGATACCTTTCAGATTGAGCAAGACATTAGTTTATTTGTGGAAGAAGATTCTGGAAAGTGTGGCAACATGTCAACTTTAGAAGATCTCATAGCCCAATGGACAGGTCATCAAATTGAGGCGGAAAATAGATTTCAAGCTGAACTAGATAGAATTGCTGCATCTTCTCAAAGACCCATATTTCCACATGGAGTCTTGCAACCAAATAGAGAAGGGGAAGATTTGGGGAATTGGTTATTAAACTTGAACGCTTGGCCCGACAGTTTCAATGGAAGGATGAATTAAAAACCTGTTACTTAGACACTTTACTGAGAGAAGAGATTTTAAAAAAACGATCAGTTATTGAATCTGTTAAGAGCAACACCTTTTGAGGACATCAAACAGGGACTATTGAAAAAGGTGAGCCAAACGAAAGAAATGTATGAACAAAAACTCTGAAACATCAGAATGTACCCTGATGAAACCCCAGTGGAGTTAGCAGCTAGAGTACAAAACACCTTGTCTCTATGGTTAAGAAATAAATCTCGACCAGAGGTATTAGAGACCGTAGCCATAGAACAATTCATAAATTTGTTACCTCCCTACCAACAAAAGGCCATTCTACAATTGAATAAACCCATTCTGATCTTGGCTACCGAAACAGCCCAGAATTGTGCAGAGGCCAATCATCACCTACGAAACCTCCATAGAGTTGAAGAGCCCAAGAAGGACTTAAAAGGGTGCTCTCATTTTCTTTCATTAGGTCAAGATAAAACACAAGATAGCCCTTAGAAAACCTTAGTGAAAGATTTATCTAAAAGAGAAAGAAGGCCAGTCATGGTAAAAGAAAGGGGAGAGCTGAGGCCTGAAGGGGGACAAATCCAAGAGTCCACATCACTGGTATGCATTTCATGTGGACAGCCCGGACAACTAGACCGACCTCGTAATGAGGCCCAGGGCCTACTACAACCTACCACTAGGTTGTCCCGCTAATAGAGACAGGCAAGGTCTGGCACTCTACTCCAACTGTGCACACCTGACTCCAATTGACTCATTACACCAGTATAAAAGGTGTGGTTTTGTCAGAGGCAATGAGCAAGCTGGGGATGCCGACTGGACCAGAGGAGCCAACGTGTGGGAAGAGGCAGGAAGAGAAGCTTGGAGAGTCTGGCGATGAGCGGCATGCTGAGTCGCCGGCCCAGAGTTTTTTAGGAGCTACAGCGTGGCTGAGGAGCCGTGTCTCCCGAGAGCCAGAGTGAGGCAGACTGCGACCTACTGGCCGAGTCCAGAAAGATGCTTGTTCCCTTGGGACGTGTGCCAGTCCCAAGAGTGTCTGAGGGGCAGGTGGTGAGACCCTGACCTCGACCAAGTGTATCCCGAGGGGCTGCTTGCCAGCGCTGCGCTACCTGGTGAGTTTCACGACAGTGAAGAGAGAAACTCGGCAGCGTGCGGGTGGCTGGAGCGGGAGTGAAGACAGACAAGATGTATAAGCGGCATAAAGGTAAAGCCAAAAGCAAGAAAGTAAAGCAGCGTAAGTAAGCGGCACAGAGGTAAAGAGAGATAAGAAGAATGTGAGCCTTAAGGAATGTAAGAGAAATGAGAGGGTGCGAGTGACCCGAAACAGGAAAGAGAGCGTGAGTAACCCAAAAGACTGGAAAAGTGAAAGTGAAGTGCAGGAAAGCGAAAAGAGGCTACGAGTGACCTGGAAGTTGAAAAAGGAAAGTGCAAGCGGCATGACAAAGTGAAAAGAAGGCGCAAGGGTGCTCAACCAAATGAACAGAGGCTGCCAGGGGCACGATAAAGACAAGTGAAGTGTGCAAGAAGCACAGTAAGATGAAAAGAGGGTGCAAGTGTGCACAATAGAAAATAAGGCATGCAGGAGGCACAGTGAAGTGGAAAAGAACAGAGTGAAAGGTACAGAGAAAAAGGATAGGTGTCCGAGTGGCTGCACCTGGGAAGAGCAAAGAGCTCAGCGTTTTCCGAAAGTCTCTGATACTACCCCAATGTAAGAACTGTACAGTGACCAGGAGAACTTTGTTTGTTTGAAGACAAAAGGGCCCTAGGCTTGGGGAAGGGAACCCTGAGAGGCCTGACAAGAACTGTGTATTCTTGTTTGGAACCAGAGGAGGCCGAGCTTGGGGAAGCGAACCCCAAGAGACCCAGAGACAGTATGAACTTTGATGATTTGCTGCAAGAGCCTTGCGTTAATGGTTCATTGGGCTACCCTTTTGAATTTAACTATCTTGCACTGGCACAACTACACCCATTGGTAAGACTACCTGAAACCAGCTGTGGTTTACATCTCCTTTTTCTTGAACCACTATTTGTTCTTGAAGTAGATTTCCTATAACATTTTGTCAAAGAGTGAGGGCAAGCATAGGATTAGACACAGAAGGATTTTGGTTTTGGACTTTCAGACATCGACCGGCCTTAGAAACATCAGTTGAGAGAACAATCCCTTTAGGAGTTAGGGTCAGTTAGGTACTACACCAACCCCAGAACTGTATTTGATAAAGGTTTTTGAAACGGTTACCTTTGAGTCTGTGTCTCTCTGGATACCATGTCTGTGTCTGTCTCACACTGCCCAGAGCCATTGGGGACCCTGGGGCATACCGACATGCATGGAAAAAATTGAAGGAATTATGTGAGACTGTTATTATGGAAAATGTTCTAAGGTGGTTTAAATACAGACACAACTACCCAAAAGGAATAATACTTGAATACTGACAAGATAAAGTGCAGGGATAAAACTTGAACAAATCCATATGCATGAGATGCCAGTATGGGGAAAATTGAAGCAAGTGCTAGCCTAAGCAAACATAATGAAACACAGCAAAGTTGATACGACTGTGGTATATTTAAAAAAAGGACAATGAAACCAATAAGAAATCCTAGAAAAAGGAATACACCAGGCAGTTGATCATTGGGGGAAGATACCTAGCAGAGAAGTATACCAGGCTATCTGTAGGACCTCAGAAAAGGATTCCTGGCAGGGAGTATACCAGGCAATCCACCAAAGGTGTATAAAGTTGTATTGCATTGTGGGAATATACCTGGCAGAGAAGTATACCAGGGAATCTAGAAGTCCATAAAAGAATTCCTGGCAACAAATACATCAGGAACTTTGAAACAGAATGAGAACTTTAAAATTGTGTGAAGATACCTGGCAGGGGAGTACAACAGGGTATCTGAAGAACCCATAAGAGGATTCCTGGCAAAGACATACACCAGGAGGTCCACCAAAGTTGTAGGGGGAAGTTTAACCCTGTTGCAAAATACCTGGCAGAGAAGTATACCAGGGAATCTGTGAAGCACATGAAACAAGTCTTGGTATGCAGATACACCAGGCATTTGAAGTTGTACAATTATTTCTAACAATGTGACAAGATACCTGGCAGGTGAGTATACCAGGAGATCTGAAGAGCTCACAAGAGGATTCCTGTTAAAGAAGTATATCAGGCAATCTGCCAAAGTACAAGAGTAGTTAAAGCAAGCTTAACGTGGAATTTATCATATGAATAACAACTTTTGTGAATCCAGTACAAAGAAACCAAGGAAGTGTTGAATGTTATGGAATGTATTGGTTGCACAATAATAGTGTCAGGAAGTCATCATTTCGACTGAGAAATGGCATGAATCATGTTTTGACCTCTACATAGACAAAGAACCTTCTGCATCGATTGTCAAGGAAATGAGTTTGTGAGGAAAGATTTTCTTTTTGTTGCTTTCCTCCCATAGACTTCTATGGGACACACTTCCTTTTTGCTTTTGACTGATGACCTGGCTTTTTGGAGGGAAGTAAAGCCTGCTTTACTTTCCTGGCTTTGTACTCATTTTTATGGGAAGTGTCAACTGATATTGAATTATCGATGTAAATATCACTAACCTGGGCAGACTGCGGTCCGCAACGGAAGCAACTGGCAGAAAATGGAAAATCCCCCGTGGGAATATTGCTCCCTCTCTCCCTGTGAAGAATACCAGTGAGGAGGAAGGCAAGACGCCCAGGGAAACCCTCCTGGGGGGAAAAAACCCTGGGTGGCTGGAACTCTTCAGACTGGACGGTAGAAGTCTGGAGGGTTCCCTCTAGATGAACTGGAACGCGAAGAGGATCGAAGACCTTACCAAGGAAACAAGACAGGACAGGTAAATCCCAGCAAGAAAGGCTGCGAGGAAAGGAGAGCACCGAGTATAGGAGATGTGACGTACAAGGAATTTAGAATGGGGTCCTTAATGGAGTCTGGATATTCTCGGAGATGTCCAGAAGTAAAAGGAGTCTGTTCCGGTTTGTTGGAACTGTCGTGCTAAAGCGAACAGGAATGGAGAGTGAAGTGTGAGTCACGGCGGGAGAGAGAGAGCTGGATGGAAGTATAGTTTTGTTGTACTCACTGACAAGGGTGGAACTCCCGACACAAAACTAATGGTGTATGTGGAATACGGCCAGAGTAAATGCCTGTGGGTATGAGATGCAGAGAGAAGGCAGAAGTAAGTAATAAGAAGGTAAGAGATTCTGAAGTATCAGAATGTGGATATCCTAGATGCAAACTTACGGAGCGTCGATAAAGGCAGTAGCGACGCGTAAACTAGCAACACTTCCTTCCTTATCAGGAGTCACGTGAACAGGGACGGGTACGTCAGATGTACGTGAAACAACTAGACCGTTGTCTTCTACCTGAAGAACCGTCGCTTTGGGAGCCTGCATGAATACATTATGAGCCGTTCTTCCTATTCTCCTACTCTGCCACCATGACCAACGTTGGTAATGTGTAACAGGAAGACTGATCAGTCCATAAGAGTATTACTAATGAGAGATTATGTGTCTTTTTATGGATTGCTTGTATTTTTAAAACTGCACACAGCACCCTAAAGTGTTGTTACAATTCCTTGTATGCTAATAACTGAGTTTTGCTACTTTTTGGTTATTGCAATATGATAGGGATTAGCCAGTGGCAGTGGATATTTTTCTACAGTGTTGTAAATACTTTACGTGAGCACTTCTGCAATTACAGCAAATGGCTACTAAGTGTTGCTAGCACTCTAACATGGATGGAATTTTCACCCATTTTTGCCATATTGTTCTTTGGCATTATTGCTGCCCTCTCAGGTCCGCAATTGCTGTATGGAATACCCTTTTCCGGGAAAATCAGGGTCCAAGAATCTTCATGCAGCATCAAACCGCGGCTAAGGAGGTGAACTAGACAGATGCCAGGAAATTGTAGGAAGACACAAGGACGACCATAAATGAAGAGGGAGGAGCCATGGACCACAACGGAGTGTTGGATTGGATGGGAGCCCAGGTCACGTGTCCGGGGACGACGATTACAGCAGGTATCATTGGATCATTGCAAGCTGATTGGTGGGAACCAAGGGAGGTTTATTTAAAAGAAAATCAGGAAAGTAATACAGCATCATTTCTTTTTGTATCGGATTAGAAGCAGACCCAGACCGAGAAGGATCCTCACTGTCCTGGGCAGACTAAGACCCAGGGCCTCATCACGAGTTTGCCGGTATTTGGGCAGTAATACCGCCCAACTATATTAGCGTTTGTGCCCACGGTTGGGCGCTAACTCTAAGTCCTCATTCCCCATTGGGTCCAATGGACCCAATAGGTAATACCACCGGCGGTAAATCTGCAGAGAATTAGCATTTCTTGGCTTATTTAGCTTACAGCTGGGGGTAAATACGCCAGACTCGTGATAGGTCTAGCCCCTAATACCGTTACCGCTGCATGTAAGGGCTACCGCCCAACTCGTGATGAGGCCCAGAGACTTCACAGAAAGTGCCTAAGGAGAACTATTCCTTATGCCAATAATAAGGAAGCCCTGAGAACAAAGAGAGAAGGAGAACCTGGGTGAAGTAAGCTTCATTCAAGAGACATATACATATAAACGCTACCCGAGTCCTTGTCTCTATACCCACAATCCACATACCCCAACAGAATCTGGAAACTCAGCAGTGGTCTCTGGAGAAATTGGAGTAGAGAGTGGGGTAAGTTAACAAAACCTGTGCTTCCCCCATCCTCCATAGGGTGACATGGACATAAAGTCCTGTCCCCATCTCTCTCTTATTTGACCTATATTGGTGAGGGTGTGATCAAGGATCTCTGTCTAGGACTACGCTAGTGTAGTGAGATTGAGAGAGTTACTTACCTAAACATTTCTTAACTTTTTGGAGCTCATTGCCAACAAACGGCATTGGCCAATCACATCATAAACCTACCTTAATAGTATAACTTTGGAACTGATGATTTCAGGGTACTAGGCCCAAGTCCATTTTAGGGCTGGACTTACTAAGTGATAGGGAATTATTCTTGTGTAACTGTTTCTACCATGTTTGTTTTGCATGTAACTACTTATCTGTATTGCAATAGTTTTCAATCATATTATTTTCTATCTTCTGCCAAGGGTGAATGTGTATGCTTTTAATAGCCATTGTGTGACAATATTTGCCAAGAGGTGTTATTACTTAGTGTGTGTTTGAAGGACCTTTTAAATCATTTTATATGTTTATACTTACCTGTCTAATGGGAATTGCTGGTGTTGCTCTGTGTGGACTAGTTAAGTCCTAGATCACACTCCTCCAGAGTCTAAGCCTTACCGCTCTGCTAACTACCTTGATTTGGTTTGGCTTGACTTCAGTACCTTTCCTGTTCACCTGAACAGGTTGGCGCGCCCATAATGCACCCCAGGGTTTATTTTGGAAATCAATCGTAGCAGTCTTCATGTTGGTGCATGTCTAGATGAAGTATCCAACTACTCGCTGATTCAAACATTTTGGACAAAATCTGTTATCTACAGGATTTTATCTTCCTACGGTCACCCTCCTTTTCCTAAATATAAAACTACATATGCCCATTTGCCTCTCCATATTTGGGCATCTCTTATTTTCAATTTCCTGAGCTTAAGCCTGCTTGGTTTACAGATTGTTTAGCATAGCAAGCAGCAGAATTGTGAGACTGCAGCAAGCAACACATGCAGGAGTCATGTTCGCTCTTTGCATCAACCTTCTTTCCACAAACATGGAGATTGAAAAATATCAAAACATGGCTGCCCAGAACTGAAAACAAAGACTACTGCCAGCAGGAAGACATCTAATTCTTACAACCACCCTCCAAAACTGCCACTCCTCTTCAATGCAATCCAAGTTAACCTGTCTGAGCATGCCAACCTTCAACTATGCCTAGGGAGAAAGCTGTTAAATGACTTCACCGGTGCAAATAAAATACAACGACATGAAGCTGATCAACTTGAAAAATAGAGCTTACGGGTGCTTTATGAAAAAATGCTTGCATATTTTAGGGGAAATTCCCAACTTTTGAGTAGCAACTGCCACAAAGGGCTCAGAGTCCTCAGGATCCATTTTGCTCAATAGAATGGGAAACATACAGAAGCACAGGGGGGAAAGACTAATGTCCCTTCAGTGATGTCAGCACACAGCTGGAAATCTAATCCGGATAATGCACATTGATGCCAAGTAATTTGTAAATATTCAAAGTCTTCTGAGATCTCCACAGTCGTGGATATAGCCGTTTACATGTTATCAATTATTTATGAAATATTTAATGGTACATATACATTCAGCAGAAACAAGTGCAACAAGCAATGGCAAGGCCAACAGTTTGGTATTTTATGTAGGCGTGGGAAAGGCACTTACCAGACCCTGCCATAGCGGCCACTGATGGGAGCAGCTGCAAAATGGTACGAGTACCTGGGTATGTAAAAACAGTGCCTGCCAAATGCCTAATACTGATGCACAAGCCAAAACATTTGGCCTTGTCAATGCTTGTTTTTATCAGGACTTTACTCAAAAAACACGCATAGTATTTATAAATAGCGTGGCTTAAGTCTGACCTGGTTTAGACAGTTTTAGTACAACAATAGCAGGCCCTTAAAGTGCAAAGTTTGATGGCAAGGCTTCATTAAAGCGAGCTGAAAGACTTCCCACGAGGAGGTGTTTTGGGTGGAGGGGGGGCAGGAACTGGCTGGGAAGGCTATAAGGATTATCATGGCCACGGGCAGCCAATGGGTGGGCAAATAACCAAACAACACCTACAAGCTTTGTCCCCCCCATATGCCATTTCTCCCTAATGTACTCTAATGCAATCGTTTTGGCTTAAAGATGGCGCAATGTCTGAAATTGTTTGTATTGTTTCATTATTTATGATCGCTGAACATGAGCTGTAAAGGAACCGAACAGAGGTAACACTGGTGAATAGGCAAAATGTCAGTATTTCTCACCATAGAGAAATAGTAGTAGGCCGGGGAGAGTCCGATGCTGTCCCAGCCAAGCTAACTTTCCTATTCAGTGGCCTATTGGGAAAGCCTCGCGGTTTCCCAGTAGACCAGGCTCTGTATGGATCAGTCTCTAGCCGGAAATGAACCGCAAGAACATATGCAGTAGTAAATCATCCTTCAGGACAAGCATACAGGACGCCATGTTGTGGAACATTTAAAAATGAAACTACTGGGAGTGCTGAGTGAGTCCTGTTTCTAAGGACTGTGTGCCGATGTCGAATAAACATGCCAAACAGAGGAGCAAAAATGAAACATATATTCAATTAGGGGGGAGTTATTTAGATTAGATTTTTAAAACTTTACACTGTCTGCTCACCTTTTTTGCGCTCCTCGTTAGTCGTGCTTCGGGTGTCCTTGTAGAGGTTGCGGATGTGCTGCAGCTCCTCCTCCATCTGTCTCCGCGTGGTGGCCATTTGCGCATGCCGATCGTGGTGCTGCTCCAGCTCCATCTGCAGGCGGGCCAGCTCCTGCTGCATTCCGTAGAGCATCACGCCCAGGTCCTCGCGCTGGGTCTTACTCTTCTTCGTCTGCACGGACTGAACGTAGGACCCAAAACCGAGAATCAGAGCAGAGCAGAGCAGATTGTACTTCATTTCATTGGGCCAAGAAAGAGCACACAACAGGTGCTCATTAGTTTATTGCCCGTCAAGTCAATCACAACTTTTCACAAGTGAAATGATTTGTTCCTTTCATTTCAGCATGAAGTCAGCGGTGTAATATACTGCAGAAGCTGACAGTGCAACCTTTCTTTGCTGGTCTTTGACTGACTGATTCAAACAGATAATTAATGCACCGTCACCGTTTATCAAATGCAACTACACTGTTTTCCTCTGAGCTCAAAGTTGGGAGCTCCCACACAAGAAGAATATACGTCTCCCTAGACATTGGCTGACTTGAGAACCCTTGGATTTCACGGTACTGGAGTTTAGAAGGAAGGCTGTTCTGACAAGTTGGCCGGTGCGGTAATAACATTTACCGGTACGTTACTGCACAGGCCAACTACAAGATTGCGGTGGGGCAACCGATTTACCTCCAGCTAAGAGTCGGCAAATCCAATGTGACTCCATGGAATGGGTATTTACAACCGTTGCTGGCACTCGCAATCTGGTGGTAATACCACCGAACCGAGTGCCGGTAACGGTAATACAGTGGGTAATACAGTGTGCCGGTATCCTTACCGCCAGGATACCGGGAAACTTGCAATGAGACCTGTCTGTTGTGCCGGCTGCTACCAATTCTGGCTATAATACAGTTTCACAACCCCCGGAAACCCTTCCAAGCCACCAAACCGTAAATATTTGTTTGCACTGAATGCAGACATTTTCACAGATTATGTTCCTCCTTCCACATATACGTGGACTGACTCCAATCCGATACCTGCACCAAAGCTCAGCACCCGGTGTATACTGAGTTGAAGCTGCCAACAGCCCACCACTTCTCTCACTATCCTACTCCCTTCTTCAACCTACTAACCCATCCCACCTTTATCGTTTGCAGATCCGCCTGAGCGCCTGGGGACCAATTCCGTTGGTGACGGTGCGCGGTACAAATACCTTTAACATTTAACATATATATCTCCATAGGATCAGTTTTGTAAACAAAGCACTAGCTAGCGTTATCATTCCTAAGAGTTTCAGTGGCATGTTAAAGCAGCGTGGTCTTTTGACTGCTTTGACAGTCCAGTGAAGTCTGATGGGGAAAGAGTTAGTGGCTAGGGCCTACAAAAAGAATTCACTTGAAAGAATGTAACGTCAAGCAGAGACTGCTACAATCCATCATCCCTTTCACTTCCAGTGCCCAGCAGCAAGAAATGCAACGAATGGACAGCAAGAACTTCAGATGAAAGTAATAGACCCGCTGCATTTCCCTCAGTTTTCCTCTTTTCTTGCTACTCTTCGGCCAAGATACAACCCTATTTGTTAGCCTTAATATCTGTTTATTTGATGTGTATGACATTTACATTGTTTGAATAATTAGGGAGTGATGTGACATGGAGTGTCAGTGGATCTTATCATGGCTGACCCACTGCTTCCATGATACATGATCACGAGTATTGATCGCTGTGTCTGGTGCTGCATTGACAGTGGATCACATGCATCACTGCGACACTGCTTTTGTGACTCTGAATCAATTGCATCAGCATACCAGCACTCCAGAAATACTGGATCACATCCATCATTGCGCTGCATTGACAGTGGATCACATGCATCACTGCGACACTGCTTTTGTGACTCTGAATCAATTGCATCAGCATACCAGCACTCCAGAAATACTGGATCACATCCATCATTGCGCTGCATTGACAGTGGATCACATGCATCACTGCGACACTGCTTTTGTGACTCTGAATCAATTGCATCAGCATACCAGCACTCCAGAAATACTGGATCACATCCATCATTGCGCTGCATTGACAATGGATCACATGCATCACTGCGACACTGCTTTTGTGACTCTGAATCAATTGCATCAGCATACCAGCACTCCAGAAATACTGGATCACATCCATCATTGCGCTGCATTGACAGTGGATCACATGCATCACTGCGACACTGCTTTTGTGACTCTGAATCAATTGCATCAGCATACCAGCACTCAAGAAATACTGGATCACATCCATCATTGCACACGTACTAGAGTGACAGAGGATAACAAGCAGCATTGTGCCAGCTCTGCAATGACACTGAACGGCACTCATCATTAAGCCAATGTGCCCAGAACACGGGGTTACATGCATTGCTGTTCCATTGGCGCAGCAACACTGGTTCACACACACAAAAGTGGACTGATAGCCATCTCAGAACTGATGGCATGGCTAAATCATACGTACCATTTCACGCAGCTCCAGGTTTAACCCCTCCATCTGCTTGAGGAGGTAGCTCTTGAGGGCCGACTGAAACCTCGTCATGAGGGGCTAGAACACAGAAAAAGAAGAAGAAGAAGAGTGACAACTTGGACCTGCATGCCTGGGCTGAGCAGATATGCCGAAGGAGTGGACCCAGTGTTTTCATTTATTGATCCACTTACACATTTCCATAGGACGATCTAACCATAGAAGAAGCCAAGGGCATTACATGAAAGAGTGAAAGACAGATAGGGAGGAGACTCAAATGTGTGGTAGTACAATTATTAAGGAAAGGAGGGAAACTGGGGAAGGAGGAAGTCACAGTCATGAGAGAAAAGTACTAGCCAGGTGGACGAGGCACACAAGATAGTGAGTTTGGAAGAAACACAAGGGTTGCCATAAGGAGAGGTCTGGGGAAATGCAAATTACTTTAGAGAGCCAAAGAAGATTTTGGGTGCAAGTTTAGCAACACGGTGCGTGGGTCTTGAAGTTGGATGGCCTAAATTAGGATGTCCCTTTCAAATAATACTTAGTAGAGCAGTAAGAGTGCATCTACGGCCAAATGCATAGGCATGTCTCTGTTAACACCTGCTCCATTCCATGACGTCCTTTCATCGCGGGATGTTTTATTGCGAGGATTTTTGCCGCAAATATATTTTTTTTAAAACCATCACATTTTTTAGGGGTGGTTAGTAAATTATATATATGGGGTGTGGGTGTTTGGGAATAAATACAAATTAAAGAAAATGGGGGTTGGGGTTGACCCCCTCAAAAATAATTGTAAAACAATTTGATGTTTTTTTTCGTTTAAAAAATCACGGTAAAAAACCCAGCGAAAAAACATCCCGCGATGAGATGACATGGAACCCCCATCCCTACCTCGCCAACTGACACCTCCCAGTTCCGCTGTTTTTTCCGCCATGGAGGCTGTGGTATTGCATATGCGCATGGGGACATGGCTGTGTGGCAATCGTGAAGTAGGGAGAACACGGACTAAGAGTACCGAAATGCCCATGAAGGTAATTCGTTCGTACTCCAGCATCCTGCTCTACCACCTTCCCAACTGGTTAGGGACCCAGACTGTGGAGATCCATGAAATGGGTAGACGGGACAGCATATACCCGGCAGACAGGACTCAAGCTAAAATGTTGTGTAGAACTAGGGGGCCAAAGAGCATCCCTCTTGGATGAGGAGTCTAAAAATGGTGCCTTGCAAAGGCATGAGGCATAGCCAAGGTAGCAGTTCTTAGTAGAGTGGGCACGTAGTCTATCCAGAACCTGGCCAGCAAGCTTGTAAGCCTTGGAAATATACGAATCTATCCACGTAGTGATGGTAGCTTTACTCACCCTGTTTCCAGGAAAAAGGCCCCGAAAGGTATTGAACAGGCAGTCATATTTCCTGATGTGCCTAGATCTTTCCGGGTACATTTTTAAGGTTCTAACCAAATCGAGATTGTGCAAAGTATACTCTGCTGAGGAAGTGTGAAGTCTAGGGTGGAAGACGGGCAAACCATCTCTTGATTTAGATGAAAGTCCTATAATGGTATGTTATGTTGATTTAAACTGCGCACCCCCACCATTTGGCATGGTCTCCAGGTGCTCATATGGCTCTGTAAGACAGTGGAGGGGGAAGGTTAGTGAGGGAAAAGGGAAAGGACAGAGGTTGTGCTCTTCAGTTGGTGCTTGCAGAACCAGGAGAAACAGGCATCGGTGCGTGTCAGCATTCTGCGTGTGCTTGGGTTGTGTGCACTGGGTTTATTGTGCCCAGAGGGCCAACGTCCAGTGTCTGGGTTGTTTGCAGCAGTTTGCTCCTGTGGCAGATGTGTGGGCTTGTGCCATATGGATAGAAGTGCTGATTCTTTTCCTCTGATGGGTCTGAAGCCGACTTGGAAGGAGTTGAGTATTCCGTTGCTTTCTACATGGTTGAGTAGTATTTTGTGGATGTGGATCTCCAGTAGTTTTGCGGGGTAGAGTAGGTTTGATATAGGTCTGTAGTTGGTGAGATCTTGCGCACTTCCTGTTTTGTGTTATAGAAGGGGCTTGATGCATGCTGATTAGAAGGTTTAGGTACTATTTCTGTGTTTAGAGATAGATTCATCAGTAGCCAGAGGTATGATGCTGGTGTTCTGTGGTTGAGGGTTGTTTTGAAGATGCCTGGTGGGCAGGGGTCACTGGGGGGAAGCGGGCGAGGTTGGTTTATTTTATTGGTTTGCTCAAGGTTTCTTTGTCTATAGGTTTGAATCAGTCGAGTGTTGTGGTGCTTGTTGGTGCGCTGGTTTCTGGTGGTTCCGGATTTGTGTTTATTGTTGCAAGGCTTACGTCAATGGGTCTGTTGAATTGCTTCTATTTTTGTTTGTTTGTTTTGTTTGTTTTTATTATTTATATTGCACACCAGACCCAAAGGTATTAGGGCGCGAAGGCATAAAGAGGGTTGTTAAGCTTATGTTACATAGATGACATGAATAGTAAGTACAGCTCTGGTTACAATGCTGTAGACATGAACAACAGGCTGGTGGATAAGTATTATACAATAAATAAAAGGAATACAGAGAATAAGTGTGAGACACATATATATAACAAAAGCAGTGAGGTCACATATATACAATAAAATCTAGGAGGTTGCCTGTGAGGTGAGGTCAAACGTTCTGTTTCTTTAGCCAACAAATGAGACTAGATCTGAATTGTAGGTAGGGTAAATCTTCCCTTAAGGCGGGGGTGGGAGTTCCACCGTATTTAGTGCGCTTAAATCTGGGTACTACTAGAAGGTTAGAGTTGACTTTTCTTAGGGGGCGAGAGGCTGTTTGTCTAATAAATCTAGCTGAGAAGTATTGTGGTGCTGCTTGGTTGAGGCATTTATGTGTCAGAGATGCAGTTTTAAGGAGGATCTTGTCTTTCGTAGAGAGCCAATTGACAGATCTCCTGAGGTCAGAAGTATGGGAATTTTTGGGGAAGCTTAGGGCAGCTCTTAGGGCATTGTTCTGAAGGGTTCTGAATTTTGGACGTAATATATTTGTTGCTGCCTAGATATAGGGCAATGCAATAGTCCAGTTTGGATAAGATGAGGGCTCTCGCTAAGGTGATGCAATTGTTAGGTGAGAGAAAGGGCTTGGCTGCTCTGATTAGCTTGCAAGTGTAGGATGTAGCTGAGGCTATAGCATTTACTTGTTTGGCGAAGGTGAGAGCGGAATCTATGTAGAAGCCGAGGGTTTTCACTACCTTAGCCACAGTGATGTTGTTGTCAATTATGAATGATGAGTAGTTAGGACCTAGTTTTTTGATGTTGGATGGGGTACCTAGAATGAGGAGTTCTGTTTTGTCATCATTCAGGCATAGACCGTGAGAAGCCATCCATGCCTGGATGATGAGGTATACTCTGTTCACAACGGCCAAATCCTTGTCATAATCTCCTGTCAGCGGGATGAGGATCTGTGTATCATCGGTGTAATTCATGTAGGTGATACCTAGACCGTCTAGATCATTGAAAAGGGGCTTTGTGAAGATGTTGTACAGAGTAGGATATACGCAGGAGCCGTGGGGTACACCACATGATATGGGACATTGTCACATAGGGATTGTGATTGTATGCATTTGTTGCACGACGTTGGGTTTTTCATTTCTTTGATGATTTTGAATAGTTCTTTTTGTGCGTTTGTCACTGATTGGAGTCTTGTGGTGTAGTATGCTTTTTTTTGCTTTTAGGACTGCTGATTTGTACATTCTGAGTTGTTGCCAGTATTTGTTTTTGTTTGATGGGTTGTAATGGTTTCTCCATTGTTTTTTTCATTTTGCAGTTTGTTTTTCTGAGTTCCCTTAGTTCTTCTGTGAACCACCTTGTTGCCATTTTGTTTGCAGTGGCTTTGAAGAGTTTTGCAGGTGCTAATTGGTCGAAGGCCTCTGATCCAGGTTTCAAGTTTTTCTTCCGCTGAGTCTGGAGTCATTCTATTTAGCTGGGAAATGTTTGGTTTGGTTGATTCCTTTAGTTCTGTTAGGGTTTCCAGGTGAAGACTCTTCCAATTTCTTTTGTCAGTAGCATGTATTATTGCATTTCACAGCAATTGAGGTTTGGGATTTTGATGGTGAATGGTATCAAGTAGTGATCGCCATATGATCGGTACCGGCAGGATGGTGGTCGAGAGTCCATCTCTGCAGAAAATTGCGTCCAAGGTGTGTCCAGCACAGTAGGTGGGTCCATTATTATTTGTTTGAAGAGTGGGGGTCTTCCATGAGGGCACTGAGGGAGTTTGCTGTGGTTGCGTATTCTCTTTCAAACCAGATGTTGAAGACCCCCAGAACAATTATGTTGTCAGCATAAGTGGAGTGGTTGGCAATGGAGTCAATGAGCTTTGTTGCAAAGCTAGGGTTGTATGATGGCGGTCTGTAGATCAGGAGGAAGAGTAGTTTGGCCTGGTTGCTGAGCTTGATGTTTATCAGGAGTGAAATTTCGATTGTGGGAGTGGTGTGGCGCAGATGAGGTCTTTGTGCGCTATCGCAATTCCACCTCCTCTTCATGTTGCTCTGTTGGAATGTATTCATTTGATGTTGTCTGCTTATGTGTGGTTTGTTTTCCGCTTTGGTGAGATTGTAGGTGGAGAGGTAGTGGGAGATGTATTCCATTTTTGTTCTCGTCTTGTTCGGTGTCCTCAGTCTGTTTAGTGGTGGCTGGTGGGGATTCTGAAGTGTTGCAAATTCTGGTAGGTGGTTCCCATTCCACAGAGATGCAAATTTCTTCCTCTTTCTGTTTTCCATCCTTGTTTCTTTGTCCTTCTTATGTCGTGGCATATTTGATTACTTCCTGGTTTAGGGTTAAATCAGTGTGCTCAGCCACTCAGTGGTGTCTGCCTCACTGTGGATGGTGTGTTGTGCCTCTGTTTTGGATTTGAAAATTGAAAAATTATAATTATGTTCCAGGGGCGGGTCCCTCCTAGGTGGATTTCTTTCCTGAGCTCGGTGGTAGGTCAGTGTGCTGCATAATATAGTGGCGTCTGCCTCGCTGTGGTTGTAGGTTGCAGACTCCGATTAGGATTTGGGATCGAGTTGCAGTACATTCCAAGGGCGGGTGCCCTCCTGGGTTGGTTACTATCGGTTAAATCATTGTGCTCTGAACCACAGTCGCGTCTGCCTCGCTCTGTTTGTTGTATTGTGCCTCAGCTTTAGATTCGGGTTTGTGATATATATATATGTATATATATATATATATATATATATATATATATAAACATATATAACAGCGCTCAAGATAAGATTTTACTCCCTATTTTTAAACTTTGAGAGTCAATGTTATTTCAAGAGAGTGAAAATGACTTCTCATTTCAAAGAGACTAAAATGTATGTGACATCCAGCCGATGTGTGCAAAAACTGTATTGAAATCATTACCACGTGGCAGCTTTCTACATTGTGACAGAATACACCTTTAATTATTTCTCTATGGTCTGGCCATTTGATAGCTCCTGTATATATTTAAATGTTGAAAACACAAAAACCTAGTCAATTGCATAGTAAAGCAAACATGAATTGTATTGTGTGTTTTGAGGTTGATAGCAGAATTGTCTTTTGATGTTTAATGAAAGTCCTCATTTCCTGGGGCTATTACTACCTAATGGTAAGCCAATGTTATCATACAACAGTGCACAGAGGCAAGGAGCCCATGCTAAATTCTATACCCAATCTCATGGTCAAAGGGTTTTTATATAGCACTTTTGGCAAAGTGATGTACGTAGAACATATTTATCACAATTATCACCAAACCAAAGTTGGTACTCCTTAATCGACCTCGAAAGGATGAAAGGCTGAGTTGGCCTCGCTGGGATTCGAACCTGCAGCCTCCAAATCACACACATATCGCAGCAACGAGCACTCAAACAGCTGAGCTATCTTATTGGCTAACATCCGTCAGAGGTTGGTAAACTGAGTACCGACTGAGGTATAATAATCATAGTGTCTAGATGTTGGACGAACCATGTATGAAGCGCTACATAAAGTTAAATACCTATCTGGATTTTCACAGGTACAGGTTTTGCTGAGTTTCTATTTCAATTACAAATGTAACTTTCATTTGCTTGTTTTTGAACAGTGCTTGTACTTCCTGTAGGGTCAGGTTTTGGACATTTTAATTGTAGTCTAGAAGATTAGATTTGAGAGGCTATAACACCTATGATTGGTGTAATGACAATCACTCACCCTTGAGCAAAGACTCTGCTGACACTGAACATTTTTAGTAATGTACCCCATTGAGTGCAATGGTGAATGGATGTAAACTAGACCGTGCATACTCATCATTTTACACATTGTTTTTATAATTAGAGTGTAAATTAAACTATAAGTGTAAAAAGTATCTGTCTCTGCATGATTATGCACACAGCACAGGAACTCTGAAAAATACAATTGTGCAATACTGGTTTGCTTTCACCGGAAAAAAAAGCATCATTTGTTACAACAGATTAATTATCAATTACAACTTATTTTTCCATCTTATTAATTATACAATCCTAAAATGCTAGTAAAATAAATATGTACAGTGCTTCGGTTTGCTCCATGAGCATCTACACACAACACAGCAGTAGCTGAATGGAAAGAAACCATTCCTTTGATCACAGTGTGCAGTTTCATTTTTTTAAAGGCTTCAGAGAAATAAATTCTGTTTCAGAGGTTTTTTCCATGGCTAGCAATTACATCCATGTAAATAAAAATCAAAAGAAGCATTCTTGTTTCTGTCAAGTAACCTGAACTTTGCACTGCCCTCAGATCTAAACTTGTGTGTAAATGTACACAGGAAAATAATAAAGCTGTTGTATTCACAAGAAATCCAGACGTGGACCCCTTGCTCACTATTCTTAGAGAGGCACAGCTCCTCCCTACTGATGAGGTCCAACCAGACCGAAACACGTGTCTGGGGATGCTGTTGGTACTCTTGTTCAGAGGAGAATTGCCTAGCATTTCGGTGCTGGACTGCCCAAGGGCAGGACAAAGACTGATATGTTTGGGATATTTCTTCTCTGTGAAAGACAGTGAGCTAAAGACTCTGGGTAAGTCTCTCGTAACCAGGACTTATGTCTGGCAGAGAGACTCCCTGGACCCCCCTTGTCAATTTGTATTCACAAGATTGGCATACATAAAAAGGCCTGGTATGAACCTTATCTGGTGGCCTGCATATATATATATATATATATATATATATATATATATATATATATATATATATATATATATATATATATAATTTCAGGTGCGGGTGCCCTCCTGGGTTGGGTTACTTTCCTGGTCCCGGGCTAAGTCTGTATGCTCGGAAATACGGTGGCGTCTTCCTAGCTGCGATTGATGTACTTTACTCTCTGAGTCGGGTATGGGTTTTTTGTATATTCCAGGGGCGGTTGCACTTCTGGGTAGGTTACTTTCCTGGCCTCGGGTGAGCTGTGCCTCTGTTTTGGATTTGAAAATTGAAAAATTATGTTCCAGGGACGGGGTCCCTCCTGGGTGGATTTCTTTCATAGTCATATAAGATGAAACACTGTCTTACGAAACTTTAAGTAGATTGATAGCCTTTGATAAAGACCAGTAGCAAAGCGTTTGCCTTGTACATGAGTCATGTGACAGGTTAGCATTTTGCTCTTATATTTACTTCTTGTTTTTGTCACAGATTCCAGCATTGGTGTAGACTAGTTCTGCAGGAACCAAACACTGTAGTTCAGCGATGGCAGTCAGCGATGAAAAACTGCCCCTCCATGCTGTACTAGTAGATGTTTTGTTCTGTAAAAGTGATGGGACAGACCCCTTGAGAGCAGAAGAAGGTCTGAGAAGCATGCCTGGCATTGCCAGTACGTAGAGCCACTAGGATAAAGCTGCAATTGTAAGCCTCCATGAAAGAGCATAGAGTCTGACAAATTAGAGGAAAAGGAGGCAAGCGGGGAATGCATAGAAAAACCTCTGACAAATCCAAGCTGAAGCCATTTTTCAGGGAGTGGAGGCAGAATCCTTGACACAATGCAAACTCCCGATGCAGACGGCTGCTTACTGTCGTAATCAATTTGACTGAGGGATATTCCCATTTACAACAACATTGTATTATGGCCGACCTGTTACGCTCCCATTCATGAGTGGCATGGAAAAATCTGCTCAAGTACTACGCTTCCAAATTTTTCTGCCCTGAATATGGGATGCAACAGGGTGAACGTGGCTCAAGAGACAGCACTAGCAAAGCTAGTAGGCTAGGAAGAGCAAGGAGAGAGATTTCAATCCTGCCTGCTTCTTATGGTAGAACATTGACATGGTGTTGTCGGTGAACACCTGAACCACCTTGCCCTGGATTGAAGAAGGGAAGGAATTGAGGTTCAAGAAAATAGGATTATGGTAACCACTTCTCGCATTTATAAGCTGATTCAAAGAATTCTTGCCTTCCAAGCTTCACTGTTGACGATGTGTGCATTGCAAAGCATCTTGGAGAGAAGCCATGTCCTCCTTTAAAACTTACACTGGAGGAAGTGAAAAATGCAATAGCTAACCAGAAATCAAGTAAGGCGGCTGGTCCGGACAAAATGCCTCTTGGTTTATTTACGTCAGAATTGGACATATGGGTGACGGTGTGGCTTCTAGTTTTAATGCATTAGAGACGGAGTGGCATTCGAGTACGGCGCAAATAGACCCCCTCTACAGAAAAGGAGCAGAGAAGAACCCTCGTACTACAGGCCGGTTACCAGATGCAGCAGTAAATATTTATGCCAGGGCGGTGCCATCACATTTACTGAGCTGGTCGGCCGAGAACAACAAAATACACCATCAACAGGACGGTTTACATACCGGCATGAGTACAGTGGATCAATGCTATAGTATGCAGAATTGAGGAGGATTAACTTATACGTATTATTCGTGAACCTAAAAATAGCGTTTAACTGTGTTCCGAGTGGTACATTTTGGAAAGCATTGAAGTAGGTGAATATTTCAATACATTGAATGCAATATCAAGCCTATATCGTGATGACATAGCCACAGTCCGATGGAGCTTATCTGGGGATAACACTAATTCAATTAGCATCGACAAAGGAGAAGGCGGGGTGACTCCTTGCACCAACCCTTTTCAGCATCTTTATAAATAGACATATAGGTATACTTCTAGCCCTTCATTCCGATGCAGCAGTTAGGTACAGACAAAATTCCAGTCCTGCTATTTGTGATGATGCCGCTTTGTTCTCCTTAACACCTGCCGGACTGAACAATCGGGCATAAGCATTATGTCCCTGCCCTCCCAGTTGCACACCCGCACTGCCTCCTGGCAACTCTGCACTTGGGGCTGTATCTACATCCCTACAGTCCCCCTACCTGCACTTACCTAACACTTCTTGTCTGCACTTAACCCCTGCACTGCACTGCCACCTGTTGGCTGCACTCTTTTATTTTCTATGTCTTGATCCTATATCTGGCACTTGTCCTCTTCCCCTTCCCCTGGCACTCTTCCCCTTCCCTCTCCCCCCACAATTGTGCGATCTCAATGTCACTGGGCCTAGTAAGATCGTTGTCTTGTTTGCCTTGTTCCCCTCCCTTAGCTCATCGCTCCTTGAAACACTTGTGTATAGGGCGCTATAAATAAATTAATGAGGGGTTTAAAAGCAATGGTCTAATGATCAATTATAGTAACACAAAGTCCATGGTTTTTCACTCTTCATGCAAAGAGACTCCATAATTGAAAAGAATGTTAGATGGCCACAACATAGATCAGACGAGTCCCTTTGACTATGTAGGCAGAAAGTTTACATGTTCTGGCAGATGGAGCAACCAGGTGGACTCATCAATGCTGGCTTTGGAAAGGACGAGTGATTCCATCGCTAAATGTAGCTTTATACATGGAAGTGGCACACTCTCACAGTAAGGCACAGGAAGCAAGGCTAACCCATGTCCCAAGCCTGTCGGAGCCGAGTGGGGCCGAGGGGCACCCAGTCCTAGTCCTCCCGGATCTTGCTCAGGTTCTCCCCGGTCAACTTGCACCCCTCCGTCCAGAAACTTGTTAAGAAATCACACTGGTGGCAAGATCGCGACTTCCAGCTTCGAGAATCACTGAAACTCATGTATTTCTCTAGTGAAAAAGATAAACATTGTACTTTACGAACGAATCACATAGGAACTGCCATTACCCTGAGCATCTTATGCACATATGCCTGCCGCGCTGATTAACCTTCGCTCATATGGTGATCGCGCCTTTGTCACATTTACCTGTAAATCACACAAAGCATAGTAGTGACACACATATGATACGCTCCTTTGTAATTTGCCTTCGCTGTTATTTGGCTTACACTTTGTTTAGCCATAGTACTGTGAGTGTTACCTGCTTTCTATTGTCTCACGGCTTGGCCATCGGCCTCAGCCCATATTAAGTACCTCACCTGCCCTTACCGGTGTTACTGTCCTCCGGAATACCCAACTTGCCACATTAACATGCGCCTATTCCCCATTATTATACCTTATTAGACTGTGCTTGACCGAACTGCTGTGCTGTCTTTTACGGTAGTTCTCATAATTTATGCTTTAACCTAGCTGAGCCCATATCATGTATTAGAGCTTTGCTGTATGCTGCCCGGTATTGTAAATCCTACCGCTCAGCCACTGATACGTGCTCTGCCCCGTTATGCGAAACACTAAATGCATATTGCTCTACGTTGAGACCCATTGTCCAGTCCTAGGGGTCATTTCGCTGTTGTACGTCCTACCGAGCTTTATCACACTACCAAGGCAGATATGCAAATATACAAGGCTCACTTGTAGTTGACCTGCTCCACTAAACGTGCGTATCCCCACTGGATGCACACCATTGTTCTAGTTTTAAGCTGCTTTAAGCCATTGAATTGGAGGTGCCACTCAGTGTACGTGCGTATCCCCACTGGATGCACACCATTGTTCTAGTTTTAAGCTGCTTTAAGCCATTGAATTGGAGGTGCCACTCAGTGTACGTGCAGATCCCCATTGGATGCACACCATTGTTCTCATTTTAAGTTGCTCTACGCCACTGTATTTGAGAGGCAACTCACTTGCACTACCGTATTCACCGTACGCTGATTTTATGCCTTTGTATTTCACATGTCTACTGGTGCCTTGTCCCTAATAGACCTAGTTAACTATTGGGTGTCATGTTTCCTATTCGCACACTGTTATATGGTCCATTCGATCTAATCTGCTCTACCCTATGGTAGATTACATTCCAATATGTACATCCCTCATGTACTGCATTCTATTTTGCATAGTCTGACATAACAGCTGCCCAGTGCTGCATCAAATGTACCGATACTTGTTGATGTATTGTACCCTGTTCTGCCTAGCCCTGCATATTAGCAGCCCAATGTTGTACCCATTTGGCACCTATACCCGTTGATACTACTCGAGTACCTTCCCATGCTCGTCTGTTCGGCATACTCTTGCATATTAGCAGTTCAGCGTACCTTGACTGTACCTAACTCGCTGCTGTTACCTGAGAGCCTACCCACTATCTGTGTACCATATAGAGCCTCATGTTATGTTATCGAGACTCTCATCCCATAATGCTTACAACCGTCCAGAACATCAGCGCCATAGGCATACTTCTCTTACTAAACATATTAATGTGCACTGCTAGACCCTCCACCCCACACTACTGTGATCCCCGGCACTCGAACAACCCTATAATGCTTACAAACGCCTCACCACGCCTACCCCTACTCAGCAACCCAACCCAGAGTCCATTCCTAAGCAATCCTTGTAATACAGACACTAGGAATACTAGACTCCGATCTAGACTGGTCAAATTACTTGAGCCCCTCGCCAGATCTACACCCTTCCAAGACCATAAAAGAAATCATCCCCCTTCCAGCCGAAACACCATAAGTGTCAAACCCTCCGACAATTGGGCACCTTTTCCCACTAACCCCTAGTACCGTACTGCTATACAATCCAAGAGTGTAGCACCAAAATCCCTCCCACATCTGCCTCAGATCACCCTATCCTTCCGCTCGAAGGGGCACTAATAAACGCTAGATTTCTGGTTGCACATGCCACAGAGATTGCTGACTTGATTCTGGCAGAAAATCTCGACCTTCTTGCCATCACTGAGTCATGGCTGCACACTGTAGCAGGCCCTGTGCTCATGTTAGCAGTTCACAATGGTTATTCGATTCTAAAACAGGACAGACATGAGGCGCGTGGCAGAGGCATTGCCATCATCTTCAAATCTAGCCTATCCTTGAGATTAGCCTCCTCCCATGACATCCAATCCTGCAAAGTTCTCACAGACAAATTACTGCTAGCTAATTCCCAGACACTTATCATTCATCTTATTTATAGACCCCCTTGCCCCATGGGGACCTTTCAGGAGAATATTTCCACCATTCTCTCAAACAACCTCAAAAACACGTCACAAGTACTCCTATTAGGCGACCTCAACCTGGGCTTTAATGACCTACTGTACAAACATGCCATTACAACTGCCAACATCTTGTCTGAACTTGGCCTGTCCCAAAGAATCAACGCGCCCACCCACAATAAAGGGAAAATACTTGATTGGGTGGCAGATTATAATTGCAACGCCAACATTACCTCAATCTCCTCGCAAGCCTGCACTGCTCCATTTCCTTTTGTCATTTACACTTACAGTTAGCCAAACTTCCCATAAACGGTAAAACAACTATCAACCTATTAGTTATCTGCAGAACCCCCAACTCTATCAACCAGCCAGAGAACGAAATCCCACTTCTATTAGCACCTTATATTAAACCTAACACCAAATGCACCCTCCTGGGAGATCTGAATCTAGGATTTAACGATAGCCAAGACCACAAAGCAGAAGTATTACATTCCTCGCTGAAGGATATGAGCTTCACTCAGTTAGTGAACTCCCCTATCCATATCAAAGGACGAACTCTTGATTGGGTCCTCTCGCTCAACATGAATGTCTCTATTGATGCCATAACACCACTTGACTGGTCAGACCATCATAATATCATGTTCACTATCAACACCTTTGAACCACCTTCACCCACCCCCAAAATATCCAACTCCTACTAAACTAGAAATAATCGCAAGCTCACACCAGAAAACCTAGAACCTTTGTTATCCAAGGCGTTAAATACTCTGGACATAAATGATGACAGTCCCAACACACTGGCAGCTGCCTAGCATAACTGTCTCATGGCCACCGTTAATGCAGTAGCCCCACTAACTACAAAAACCAAACGCTCAGAAAAACGATTGTGTTTCTGGTTCAATGAGCAACTTGTTGCACTCAGGAGATCAAAACGAGCCCACGAACACACCTACAGGAAACATCCCTCAATAGAAACCGAATTAGCTTATCAGGAAGCTAATAGAATATACAAAAAAAACCATCATCACCCACAAAGCCAATGCTTTTAACATGGATCAGCAATGCTGCTTCCGACGCTAAATAACTATTTTCTATCCTAAAAGGATTAGAAAGTCCCATACCAACTACAAATTACACCAACTCTAGCAAAGAGTGGTGCAACACCATACAGTATGCTCTTGCCGCCAAGATTAACCACCTACAAAACAAAATACTAGCAAAAAAACAATTATTAAGTGGCAAACATACCACTAATAATCACTTACCAACCCTCAATGAAAACAATAAACCTACTTTTCAGTTTACCCCAGTCTCACAAGAATTGGTGTTTAATACTATCTCGAAGCTTAAAGCCTCCAATTGCAAGCGAGACTCCGTCCCAGCCAAAGTTGTGAAATCTTGCGCCACTACACTGACACCCATCATAACTAAATTCGTAAATGCCTCAATTGATAAAAATCTGGTGCCAGCCAGTATTAAGAAAGCTTGGGTTACACCACAGCTAAAAAAAAACAACCGTGACCCTGCTGTGTCCACCAATTATAGGCCCATAACCACGTTCCCTTCCTGCTAAAAATCCTTGACAAAATAGCCTACAACCAAGTCCAAGCACACCTGGAACAGAACCAACTCCTTGGTACCACACAATCTGGATTCCGCCCCAACCATAGCAAAGAAAAAGCCCTACTGGATCTCAAAATCCAAATGGACACCATTAGAGACGCAGGAAAACTCTGCATCCTACTCGTATTAAACCCATCGGCAGCGTTCAGTTTGGTAGACCACAATAAACTCTGTGCAACCCTAGCCCAAAATTTCAATTCCTCCACTAACGTCACCACCTGGATCAAATCCTTCTTGGCCGAACCCACCTCCAGAGTGTCCATAGGCAAAGATGCGGCCAATCCCATCCCAGTCCCTATTGGCATCCCGCAAGGCTCCTGCCTATCGCCCACACTCTATAACGCTTACACAAAGCTCCTATTTGCAGTACTGGACGATATGGGTGTCATCTACACCAACTTTGCAGATGACACCCAGATCCTCATTCCTTTATCAGGGAATTGCATTCAAGACTCGTTAACCATAAACAAAATCTATTCCATAATCCAAAACTGGATGGCTTTAAACAGTCTCTGCCTAACGATGACAAGACAGAGATACTCATTGTGGGTTCCCAACACAAAATAAATGCTCTTCATCCCAATTACGCTGCCATCAACATAGACGGCACCACCATACCAGTACTCAAACACGTCAAAACACTAGGAGTTTATCTGGATTCCAATATCTCCCTAACCAAACATATCAGCGTACTCTCATCCTGCACGGCTTACCCCACAAAACTCATCTCCCTCAGTCACCAATTCTTGACACCTACTAACTGCATTACGCTGGCCAGGGCCTTGATCCTATCAAGAATTGACTATTGCAATGTACTGCTCCTAGGTACCTGTTACGCTCACCTGGTCTCCACAGGGGCGCCGAACAGAACTGGACAGTCCGAAGTTGAATGGCTCCACATGCCCTTCTGTGTGCCCCCTTCGTCATGAAGGCAGATTGCCTAAAATGTTAAAATAAAATGTTACCTAACTGTGAGGAGGAGGACAGACTCCCACCTCCCGTGGCCTCCTTATGCACCCCTCTGATATGTCTCACCTTGGTGTTATGAATGGCAGACTCTCCATCCTGCAACTGTATGCAGGGGTGTGTAGCAGTTCTAGGATCTAGTTACTTCACTGATCCTGAAGAGTTCCAGACAACAATGACTCAATGGGTAAGTCTTTACACCAACGGTATGGATTGCTTTAGAGTTCAAGTTGCTGTAAGTTCACTCCTGTGCCTCTTCTTTGTAGGCTTTCCCTTGGTGCATAAAATGAAGTGGATTCCTCCCCAGAAACGTTGAGCTTAATGCCAAGGTAAGTTTCCACGCCAGCGTTATGCAAAATGTCTTAACATACGGTATTGTTCTTATGCGCAACTAACCAGCTGTTCTATTTCTATCCTGCAGGTGCGGTACCTCCGGGGCGGACATCGCGTGATGATGTCTTGAGGGACCGCAAGGAAATGCAGCCTTCGGTGAGTAGTAGCGCTGCGTAAGTTTTAAATGTCTTTAATGAGGCCCTTCCCCATTGCGCAGCTAACCTGATGCCTTCTTTTGTGTTCAATAGGTGCGGCAGTCCCGGAGCGGCACGAGTGATGGTGCTTCGATGGATCGCAAGGGTGAGCAGCCTTCTGGTAAGTATTAGCGTTGCGCAGAGTAGCAATGTCTTTGACATGGTCTGCGCGGCTAACCTGTGTTTTCCTTTTCAGCTCAGCAGGAGCAGAGATTCCAGAGCGCTGGAGATGGAGCATCAGGAAAGAGCCTTGATCGGTTTTCTTCTCTCTCCCTCCCTTTCCTTGCAGGCAGCTCGATGAAGACCTGGACGGGGGTGGCTGAAGACTGGCCTGGAATTAGCAAACACGGTGAGCGTTACGCTGCAGGAGTGCAGAATAAAGCAAAGTGTGTTCTGTTCTGAAAGCGTGGTTTATATACCTTTCAAGAAGTAGTCCCCAGGTAAAGTAGTCCGGTAACCCTGCCTCAGACTGTTCTGCACGTGGATCTCTTTCTTTGAAACCTGCCTTGCATAAGAGGGCAGTATGAGCCTGGTGCCAACGGCACCAGGACTGAGTCCAGGAAGCCCTTAAAATATTTTTTGGGGCCTTTAAGGTCCCCATGGGTGCCAATACCCTGGGCAAGCTGGTTTGCTCCCGATGTCTGGGGGCAAGTACCGAGACAGTACCACCACCACCAACCTCAAAAAACTCAGCTGATACAAAATAAAGCTCTGAGGGCTGCCCTCGGAATAAGAAAATCGGATAACATATCCAAAACCCGAAGAGAGCACAATTGGCTACCCATTAAAGCTAGAGTCATATTTAAAACCTTATGTATCTCCTGCAAAGGCCTCTACGAAAATGCTCCCATTTACCTCAATCAGGTAATATCTAGAAAAACTAATACCAGACCCTTAAGATCTAACAGCCAGTCTCTATTGGTCTTACCGGGATTCACGAAGAGCAGAGCAGGGGGCTCTAGTTTCCAACACCTAGCCCCAAAACACTGGAACTCCCTTCCACTCGACATTAAAAACCAGGATACCCTTACAGGTTTAAAAAAAACTGCTGAAAACGTGGTTATTTAACCAATACCAATAAATCAAGTCAGCTCTACACCCTGTAAACAGGCATCCTGTTTCTCCATTCATATGTATACTTCCATGATGTTCTCAATTATTACTGTGTCCTTATGCATCCTTTATCATGTATGTTGTTCCAATATAACTGCGCCACATCGGCCTCTCCAATGTTTGCATTTTTAAGCTGTCTGTAACCTCGCTGTGATACCTAAGGGTCTGGGCGAGTAACAAATGTAATAAATAAATAAATAAAATAAATAAAATAAATAAAAATAAAAATACCGCCAGACCCCTCCCCATACTCACTCCCACCACCCCACCTACCTTAACCAGGATCGCTTGTCGATGAGTATAATAAAATCATGACAACTCCGGTAGACACTATTGCCCCACTCAAATTGAGACAAAGTAAGCCTAAAGCTCACTTGAACAAATGGTTTACCCACATTTAAAAGACCTACAGCTAAAAAATAAGAAGCTGCGAAACTTCTTGGAAACTACTCCCCTCAGAAGAAAACAGAATCAAACTTACCAAGATTTCAGCCTTCTAAAAAAAAGAAATCTGCCTGGCTACACGAGAATCTTATAATAATCAAATCTCTCAAGCCAACTCCAGCATAAAGGAATTATTTACGATCTTAAAAGAATTAGAGACCCCCAACTCCAAGCCAGACACCTGCACCAAAGACAAAATCTGGTGCTCCGACATCCAGCAAGCGCTAACAAATAAAGTGACCACCCTCCAAAACAAAATAGCCCCAAAAAAAAGAGTATCCCCAACTACCGTAACTACCTTAACGTCTCCCAACAACTAAAACTACTCTCTAACCTCTGACAGCCCACCCACTCGTTTCCATTTTTCTAAAACCTCTGTTCTTGAGGTGGAAAAAGTCATACTATCACTCAAGCCCTCCAGTTGCAAGGGTGACCTTTGTCCAGTCCAGCTTATCAAGGATGCAGCTAGGGACCTAGCTCCCTTTATATCTAAGCTTATCAATGCCTCGTTCACGACTGGCACTATTCCCAGTAACCTAAACGAATCTTGGGTGCTCCCACTGCCAAAAAACCAAACCCTAGACCCATTGATACCAACTAATTACCGGCCTATCACGACAGTACCTTTTCTTTTAAAAATATTGGATAAGGTTGCATATCTACAAATTCAGAAATACCTGGAACTACACCACCTTTTAGGAGCTTGCCAATCAGGTCACCGTCCCCAACACGGAACAGAAACCGCCCTCATGCACCTGAAAGCCCAAGTTGATGAGCTAAGGGACAAGGGGAAATCAGGCCTCCTCCTCCTCGACCTCTCGGCTGCATTTAATCTTGTGGATCACAAGGTCTTATGTAGCCATTTAGACTCGGCCGTACACTTCTCTAAGGAGGCCATAGTCTGGATCGAGTCATTCCTAAGTGATCATTCCTAAGTGATAGGACCATGAGGGTCTTCTCTCCCTCAGCAGCCGCAGACCACATTCCTATTACCTGCGGAGTGCCTCAAGGTTCTTCTGTCTCTCCCACCTTGTATAACATATTCAATAAGCCCCTTTTCAATGATCTGGACCATCTTGGTATCATCTACACTAACTATGCAGATGATACTCAGATTCTCCTCCCACTTTCTGGGGATTACGGTAAGGATTTGGCCTTGGTGATAGAGTTTACCTCATCATCCAGTCATGAATGGCAACTCACGGTCTATGCCTGAATGATGACAAAACAGAGCTCATCATCCTGGGTACTCCCCCTAACCTCAAAAAACTAGGCCATGAATATACCTCCTTCATAATTTATGGTAACCTCATCAAAGTTGCCAATGAGGTAAAAACTCTAGGCTTTTACCTCGACCCCACTCTCACCTTCACTAAACAAGTTAATACCATAGTCTCTGCCACCGCTTACACTTGTAAACGCATCAGAACTGGCAAACTATTTCTTTCCAATAACAGTTGCATCATCCTGGCCAGAGCCCTCAACCTGTCCAGGTTAGACTATTGCAATGCCCTCTACATTGGTTCCAACAAATATGTCATTAGGAGAGTCCTGTTCTGACTTGAGTGTCGTGTAGACCGTTGAGACCTCCGTCCCCAAGTGACGCACAGGGGAACCAAAAGAAACCCGCTGTGCAACCTTTGGAGCCACAGGTGGGAGATGTTACTCCCGGATCCACGGAACCTCTGGAACACCGATGCTGCTGCAGAAAGAACGAGGTTAAGTACCAGGCAAATACAATATAACACAGTAATCAAAGGATCTGAGTAATCTTACCTATCCGGTGATTGGAAAGCCCGGGAAACCTAGTGAAGGAGGTTCGAGACTCAGATGAGAGGCGGTCCCCAGAACAATAGGGAACGGAGTCAGGTGTGGATACAGGAGAGTCCCCCTGTAGAGCTGAAGACGTAGTTTGAGTTCCCAAAGGGCAATGGCGTAGAAGTCCAACAAAGTACCAAGGGATGATCCGAAGACAGGTGAGGGACGGGTCGAGGTTCAGCAATGGTTAAACAGTTCCAAGCAAAGGTACAAAAGTGAGGTACGAAGAAGTCCAGGTGAAATATCCAAGATCAAGGTAAACCAACAGAGTATATCAAACGTAGCGCCAAACAGAGTCGAAGACAGCTGAGAAGCGATGAGTGCTCCGTGCATTAAGCTTTATATACTGTGCGCCTCTGAGTCATGTGACGTCCACCATGATCACGTGGGAAACGCCGCTCTGAATCACGTGAGCAAATGAATGATCTATGCGGAGGTGTTCCGCCGCCCCTTCTGCTGTATATTCTCCATGGCAACTGCCAATGCAGGAAGGGCTGCAACCGGGCACGTACATTGTACCTGGTGCAGATCTTTCGGTCCTTTGGGGCAACCACATCACACCGTGAGTCTCGAACCCTGGAGGGAGTAGTGTGGGAACCCGAGGTAGGTGTTTTGGAGATGTTAGCAGTGTTCTGGTGTGCAGAGGAAAGTCTAACATAGCCCCCCCCCCCCAACGGCCCACGACCCCGTGGGCAGGACGGGTGATCCCTATGGAACCGGGCCACCAACCAAGGAGCGTTAACATCCAGGGCGGAAACCCAAGAGCGCTCCTCCGGGCCATAACCCTTCCAATCCACCAAATACTGGAGCCCACCCCTAAACCAACGGGAAGCCAAAATGGCTGACACTTCAAAAATATCAGGGGAGGCCAGGGACACCGGGGCTGCTGGAACCCGAAGGCGGGAGGAATCAGGGCAGGGCTTGAGGAGAGAGACATGAAAAACAGGATGGATACGCCAAGAGTTCGGAAGAACCAGACGAAAAGCCACTGGATTCACAACCTGAGAGATCACATACGGACCAACAAAGCGAGGCAGAAGTTTCCGACAACCAACCAGGAGAAGGTGATGGGAAGACAACCACACCTTAGAACCCACTGCAAGGGGAGGGGCAGCCAAGCGCTTGCTATCAGCACGGGACTTCATAGAGGCCTTTGCTTCAGTAAGATGGACCAGAGTACGAGCATGAACAGCAGACAGATCCCTAAAACAAGCCGTGGCCGCAGGATTCAAAGAGATAGAGGCGTCAGGGACAGGCAAAACCTTGGGGTGTTGGCCATAGAGGGCGTAGAAAGGAGAAAAACCTGTAGCAGAGTGTGCCGCGTTATTGTATGCGAACTCGGCAAGCCGTAAAGTACTCAGCCAGGAGGACTGTTGTTGTAAAATAAGACACCGGAGATACTGCTCCATAGATTGATTCGTCCTTTCAGTCTGCCCATCAGTCTCGGGTGATAGGCCGAGGAATACCTGGTATCGATGCCAAGCAGCTTAGTCAAGGCTCTCCAAAAACGAGAGGTGAACTGCGACCCACGATCGGAGATAATGACAGAAGGAAGCCCAAACAACGAGAACACAGATTCAAAAAACAACCCAGCCAGGACCGATGCCGAAGGAATCCCCTTACAGGGAACAAAGCGAGCCATTTTTGTGAATGTATCTACCACCACCCAGATGGTATCAAAACCCCGCACCTTGGGAAGATCGGTCACGAAATCCATAGTCAGTGTGTGCCTAGGTCTTGGGGGTACCGGTAGCGGAAGCAGCAGGCCGATTGGACAACCTCTTCGATGTTTGGCCTGAGCGCAGACAGAGCAAGAGTTGACATAGCATTCCACGTCGCGCTTCATAGAGGGCCACCAACACCAGCGCTTTAGGAGATCCATGGTACGCTCCTGGCCGGGATGGGCATTAAAGGGAGCATCATGAGACCATTCAAGGGCCAGGTTACGGGTGTCAGGCGTGGGAAGAAACAAGCGATCATGCACGAATGGTAAACCATCACAATAGACCGGATCCCAATCCTGCAGTTGGTCAGAATGACTGCTCGTCCAAGCTCGCACAGAATCCAACAATGATAGAGAGGGAGTGCAGAGACAAATCACATGACTCTTACCTAGAACTGTATCGGGGAAGGTTGGCAACGAGACTCCACCCGGAGAGCGTGACAAGGCGTCCGCTTTCCCATGAGTGATCCCAGGACGATGAGTGATGTGAAAATCAAAAGCGGAAAAGAACAGATGCCACCGGACCTGTCTGCTGTTGATGCACTTTAGGGAGGCCGGATCCTGCAGGTTCTGATGATCGGAGTAAACAGTGATTGGATACTTAGCCCCCAGGAGATGATGGCGCCAGACTCGAAAGGCGTCCATGACAGCCAGAAGTTCCTTCTCCGTTACAGTATAATGGGTCTCAGTACTGGAAAACTTACGGGAGTGATATGCCACCGGGTGCAACTTGCCCGTCGTAGGACATGTCTGAGACAACACCGCACCGAGGGCAAAAGAAGAGGCGTCCGCCTCAACTATGAATGGAAGTTCGGGATTGGGGTGCTGAAGAATTGGTGCAGTGGTGAAAGTGGTTTTCAGAGCCTCAAAGGATTCCTGATGTTCCTTTCGCCACTGGTAGGGTACATGAGGGCTAGTAAGAGCCGTAAGTGGGGCCACGATTTTATAAAAGGACGAAATAAAGTGCCTGTAAAAGTTGGCGAAGCCCAAAAAGGCCTGCAGGGCCTTGAGTGTCTGAGGAATCGGCCAATCTAAGACCGCCTTGACTTTGGATTCGTTCATGGATAATGCCCCAGGGGTAATGTGGAAGCCCAGAAACTCACCAGACGTTTTATGAAACTGACATTTCTCGGGTTTGGCAAACACCGAATGTTCCCTCAGACGGGATAAGACCTCCCGAACATGCTGTACATGGTCATCAAGATTCCGTGAAAAGATCAAGATATCGTCCAGATAAACAACCATGTATACATCCAGTATATCCCTGAATATGTCATTCATAAAACGCTGGAATGTTGCCGGGGCGTTACATAGGCCGAAGGGCATGACTAGGTATTCATACAACCCGTAACGGGTGCAAAAGGCAGTTTTCCACTCATCGCCCTCGCGGTAGCGCACTAGATTGTATGCGCCCCGAAAGTCCAGCTTGGTAAAAAAGGAAGCATGGGATAATCGGTCCAGGAGGGGGTAATCAAAGGGATTGGATACCTGTCCTTTTTCGTGATGGCATTAAGGCGTCGGTAATCCACACAAGGACGTAAGTCCCCCTCTTTCTTGGGTACAAAAAATATAGGGCTTGCAGCTGGGGAAGTGGAAGGGCGAATGTGTCCTAGTCGTAGGGCGTTCTGGACATACTGTTTCAGAGCTTGTTCTTCCGAGGGGGACAGAGAATAGATCCTGCCCGAAGGAACGGTAGAGTCCGGGATTAGTTCAATCGGGCAGTCATATGATCTGTGTGGAGGAAGCACCTCGGAAGAACCGCGATCGAAAACTGACTCGAATTCTTTGTACTCAGAGGGAATCCCGGTAACTACCCCTCCGATGGTATGGGAATTCACAACCGCTGGTCCACCATCATTCAATGTGAGCTGAGCAAGAGCTTCCAAAGCTCGTGACGGATTATCTGTTTCTAAATGGGTTGGGAGGCAAAAGTTCTGGCAAGTATCTGACTCAAAGAGTACTTTGCCTGTTTGCCAATTAATCAAAGGATTATGTTCACGCAACCATGGAATTCCTAATATGATACCGAACTGGGGTGTGGTGATCAAGTCAAAACTTAGCGTCTCTGTGTGAATGTCTTGTATAGTCAATAATAGAGGAGCAGTTTGGTGTCTAACGGGACCAGAGACTAGGGCAGTGCCATCTACGGCCTGAATCGGTTCAGGTCGGGTTTTCACCACTAAAGGTAGATTGAGGGAATGAGCTAAAGCAATGTCTATGTAATTCCCTGTGGCACCAGAGTCAATGATGATCGTGACTGCGTGAGAGATACCCGCAGAAGGACAAAGAGTGGCCTGTACAAAGATGGGCTGGATACGAGCGAAAGCAGGAGTGGCACCCGGAGATGAGGACTGGAAACTTGGCCTGGTCTCCGGATCTAAGGTCGAGCTGTCCGAAAAACCTGGGACTTCTTGGGACGTCGAGGGCATTCCTTAACATAATGTCCTGTGGTGCCGCAATAAAAGCATGCATTATCCACCCTCCTACGTTCTCTCTCAGATGTCGTGATAGGACTACGTAAACCTCCCACTTGCATAGGTTCCTCAGTACTGGAGGCTGGAGTACTGACAGTTGTAGGATGAGAGAAACCCAACTCAGCCCTGCGCTCTGAGCGACGTGCATCTACCTGTAGGGCAAGATCCACTAGTTCTTGATACTGAGTGGGTACAGTAGGGATCACGGCTAAGGCATCTTTCATTGGATTATTCAACCCTCTATAGAATATGACCGCCCGCTTGCTTTCTGGCCATGATGTTTCGGCGACCAATTGGTTGAAGCGGGTAATGTAGTCTATCAAGGTCCCTCTCCCCTGGGTTAGTTCTAACAACTCCAAATCCCTAGATTGTGCCTTGTGTCGAGTGTCGAAGACTCTGGACACCTCGGTAACTAACAAATCGAAATCATAGAGAACCGGACTATTGTTCTCCAGTAAAGGATTAGCCCAAGCGGCAGCCGTTCCGGCCAGATGGGAAAGGGTAAAGGCTGCTTTAGCAGTAGAATTAGGGAAGGCCAGAGGTCTACACAGGAAGTGTAACTTGCACTGATTGATGAAGGTCCTGAACTTCTTGGGGTCGCCTTGATAACGTTCAGGAGCGGCCAAGGGAGAAGGGGCTGGAAGGACCACTGGGGTTGGAGCTGGGGTATTTGCCAATGGAGGAGGTGTAGCTGGAGTGGGAGCATCCCCAAATTCAGAGTCTGCAGGGAGGGAATGCTGGACACTCTGTATGGAATCTAGCCTTTGGTGAATCACCGTGTTTGCGGCGGCCATATCTGCCCTTAATACTGTAATTGCCTGAACTAAAGCAGCTATGGGTTCTTCCGTGGACCCCTGCATTATCCAACACGACTATACGGCTTCTCAGTCTGTTCTGACTTGAGTGTCGTGTAGACCGTTGAGACCTCCGTCCCCAAGTGACGCACAGGGGAACCAAAAGAAACCCGCTGTGCGACCTTTGGAGCCACAGGTGGGAGATGTTACTCCCGGATCCACGGAACCTCTGGAACACCGATGCTGCTGCAGAAAGAACAAGGTTAAGTACCAGGCAAATACAATATAACACAGTAATCAAAGGATCTGAGTAATCTTACCTATCCGGTGATTGGAAAGCCCGGGAAACCTAGTGAAGGAGGTTCGAGACTCAGATGAGAGGCGGTCCCCAGAACAATAGGGAACGGAGTCAGGTGTGGATACAGGAGAGTCCCCCTGTAGAGCTGAAGACGTAGTTTGAGTTCCCAAAGGGCAATGGCGTAGAAGTCCAACAAAGTACCAAGGGATGATCCGAAGACAGGTGAGGGACGGGTCGAGGTTCAGCAATGGTTAAACAGTTCCAAGCAAAGGTACAAAAGGGTAATCCGAAGAAGTCCAGGTGAAATATCCAAGATCAAGGTAAACCAACAGAGTATATCAAACGTAGCGCCAAACAGAGTCGAAGACAGCTGAGAAGCGATGAGTGCTCCATGCATTAAGCTTTACATACTGTGCGCCTCTGAGTCATGTGATGTCCACCATGATCACGTGGGAAACGCCGCTCTGAATCACGTGAGCAAATTAATGATCTATGCGGAGGTGTTCCGCCGCCCCTTCTGCTGTATATTCTCCATGGCAACTGCCAATGTAGGAAGGGCTGCAACCGGGCACGTACATTGTACCTGGTACAGATCTTTCGGTCCTTTGGGGCAACCACATCACATCGTGAGTCTCGAACCCTGGAGGGAGTAGTGTGGGAACCCGAGGTAGGTGTTGTGGAGATGTTAGCAGTGTTCTGGTGTGCAGAGGAAAGTCTAACAAGTCCAAACCCTCCAAAATAACGCCCTTAGAGCGGCCTTTCGGCGTAGCCAGGAGAGAACATATTTCTGAGATCAGGCGACAAAATAAATGGCTTTCTACCAAGAGCAAAATCCAGCTGAAAACCGATTTGCTTACTCATAAATTGCTGAATAATGCTGCTCCCAGCTATCTCTCTGAGAGATTCCACAGAAGGACCTCTTCTAGACCCTCCAGACTAATCAACACTAACTGCCTCTCTATTCCTAGGTTTGAACTATCTAAGGTTGGGGGCAGTAGCTTTCCTGTCAATGCGGCCCAGCTTTGGAATTCCCTGCCACCTTCACTCCGAGTTGATCAATCACACCAGAACTTTAGACATTAACTGGCTTAAGACAACAGACTACTAAGGCCTGCCAGCCTCACTACACTGTACATTGACTTAAAAATACTGCTCTCTAGGTCTGAGTGTTAGTGCTCCTGTGTGTGTTCCTATCTCTGTTTGCAATGACATGTAATTGTGACCTTATTGCCTGACTTTGTTCCATATTCGCAATGTGTATTTATTTCTGTCACCTAAGCTGTGAACTTACTTGTAAACTTCTGCGCCCTGATACCTCCGGGTCTGGTGCGCAATACAAATAAATAAACAAACAAACAAACAAACAAACACCTGCGCCCACTCATATATGTATATATTACATGGCTGGGCTGTAACCCCTTGTTCCGGTACCTGGAACGGGGGTGAACGTCACATTATTCCCATGAGCATAACACAAAATGCTAATGGAACTGTTGGAAAAACGTATTGAGTCTATGTACTTTACTGAGCGATGTAAAGTAGATGGGAGTCTATAAGATTTTTTTTTAGTTCTATTTTTTAACTGTGAAAGGTGGTTCCTAAAGGAAACTTTCTTTTGTTGTTTTAAAAAAAAAAATGTTTGCAGGAGAGGTTAGAACGAAAGGTGAGGAGGGAAATGAGGGAAGAGGCACCCAGCACTAATATGGAGGGGCAGGTGGACAGGGGAAGATGTTGCACGTGTTTTACTTCTAAGGTAGTGGGCAGTGTTTCTCATGCTCCTTGATTACAGCTTCAAACGCATGACGAAATAGATTCCCCCCTCAGAGTGGTGTGTTGCAGTATATACAGAGGACTGTTGTTTTCCAAAGATTTGGATCAACAGCCTCTTTTAGTGCTTGCAAGATAGCTGGTGGGATTTTGTGTACCACAGAAGTAGGCTGTGTGGTTACAGTATTGGTTGAGGAAGATGAGGTGGAGGAAGACAGCCTCCTACTTACTAAGAAAGGAACAACCTTTCTGAGACCATTGCAGTGGCTGGATTTGGTGTGGCGGCGCATGGAGGTGGTCCTGTAGGATTACTGTCCAGGTAGTCTGCGACTGAGTACAAAGTTGCACTCAGTGCATTTCACTTTGGTAGCTTTAGCCTTTGGTACACTCCCAACAGTGGTAAGGTACTGCCACACCCATGACTCTCTCTGAGTGCTAGAGGTAGGCACTTCCTCTACCTCATCTTCTTGGTCCTCCTCATTGTCTTTGGAAGTACTGCGCTTTTTTTGTTGTGTAGGTCCTCCAGCTGTTGGTGGTGGTGGCTCTTGGGGAGGAGGGATGGCAATAGCTGATGGCATTTTTAAGAGAAATTGCAGTTTTGCTAATATTCTTCCAAGTATGTGCTTTGTACTAGATTGTTAATGGTTAATTAGTAGGTATCGGTGTAGGAGATGTGTAAGGGTACATTTTGAGCTTGAAAGTTCCTAGATCAGTCGAAAAATGCAGTTCCAAACAGTCCTCGAAGCGTGGACCCGATCGCGAAGTGCAGACACCTTTGCAGACACATCATTATGCTGCGCCTGTGATGACAACAGACGTTTGTGAATGTCGACGGATGTAAAAACAGTGGAAAAAGTTGCAAAAAGTGTATAAAAGTGTTCAAAATGATGCTAGAAGATGGGAAATGGCAGAGCTTTAAGGTGAAACATTGTAAATTGGACAGAAGCGGGGTAAGTATGATATTAGTAAGTTGTACGAAAATAGCTTGCAGTGTCAAAAACCCATGAAATCCAGTGAAAAAACTTGTTGGTGATGTCATCTTTGATGTCATGGGTGTTAGTCTTAGCAGTGCACAGTGGTGGCGCAAGTTATGGTTGCTTAGTTTACCATGACTGGCAAATTTCTGGGGTTTTTCGGTTTTACTTGTAACCATAATATGGATAGGTTGTAATTAGTGCAAAGTAACTATAACGTCCCTTTAGCAAAGTTTTTGCACTGAATTTGCTAGGTTTTAATTAGGGCAACTGACGATAACGTCACTTTAACAAAGTTTGTTTTACTGAATATATGTATATGGACCTGCCAGGGCTTCAGCATTGTACGGAGCAGATTGGAGTGGTGGAGAATACATTTTTTTTAAAAAAAATAATGAATTTGCCCATAAGCACTCTGTGCACGTAGAAACAGACGAGAAAGACACTACAGACGAAATATCCAGGGTTCCAAATTGCTGAGAGCCATTTAGCTCCTGCATCTACCCTATTAGAGCCGGTTTAGCTTAAAACTAACAGTTACTAGGAGCTACATTTGGCTCCCCAGGCCAACTGCGGCCTTACAGACATGCATATGTGACAATAACGTTGTGTGCTTGAGAATGTAAATAAAGAAGACTTGGGACACATCTAGGATTCATTTAAATATAATGGATCATACATAATCGGCACAAAGTTGGTTAATGTGGAAGTTAGAGAAGCAGTGCACTGTGTACCCGCTCCTGGTTCCCCAGTGGTAGCTCCTGCCTACTGGGAGATGCCTGACACCCAGGAGCTAGTTTTAGCTCCTGCTCATTGAATCTAAATTTCGAACCCTGCACTATCACTCAAAATGGTGGTCAGTCAGTAGCCTGGTGCAAACATGGAAAAACGTCTTTATCATTTCTAGGCCTTGACGATCTTTGGCTTAACAGGCACAGAGTATGCAGCAAAGCGCCCCCTGCCGTAAGATATGCACATGCAGCGTTAGTAAAGGATACAACCTTAGCTTTCTGTGCAAAATCAGCCAGTGCTACATTAAATTGGACAACCAAACATCAATTTATCAAGCACTTATATTGTGCACTGTCACCAAAGGCGTCATGGGGCATTGAAAAGATACCAGAGGAACGAAGGATCAGATGGAAAAGATGAGTTTTTAGGTTTCGTTTGAAAGCCTCAAAGTCCGCTGTGCACCGTAGCACAAGCGGCAATGAATTCCGGCTACAAGGACTAGCTCGAACAGATTCCCGTCTCATTCAGCCTTTCACTATATTTTAGACTTTGATTAAGCGCATTCCCTCTAGCTTCATTAGAGCACAAATGGAATACGTCTGTGCCAGACCTATGCCAAGTCTGACAGAAACACTGTTAATGCTTGTCACATTTTCCTTTTCTATGCTCTGGTTATAAGCACACCAGAGCGTTATATGTGATACCAATTTCACATTATTTTAAAACTCGGTGAATATCAGAAACCTCAGACCTCTGTAAATCAATGACACATAAAAAGGTGATTTTTGTTGTCTCTAATATTTGCAGATAAGAAAGACAGTGTTCTGCAATCATGGAACGTAATAATTGTACACATCAAAAGTGGAGTTTTATGATACAAAGAGATTGTGGAGCTCATTACGAGTTTGGTGGTATCTCGGCAGTAAAACTGCAGGGAAACCCCCAAACTGTATTAGCGTTACCGCCACTTGGTATGGTGGTATTAATGCCATATTACAAGTGGCGATAGGCGGTGTTAGTCCCCATTAATTGGAGTCCTTAGAACTCCATGGCAGATATCAGCGATACTACCACTGGCGGTAATACTGCCAAATTGACTGATTTTGGCCAGTAAGGGGGTTTTCCACTTTACCCCCAAACTCATAGCTGGGTGGGACGGTAATGCGGCAGTAATGGTATTGCCACTGCATTTTTACCAAACTGCCCAACTTGTAATGAGCCAGTGTCTTTAATGCATTTAATTGACATTGGAATTTCTGTTTTACGTGTATAAATGGAATGCTGTAATGATTAGTAGTTATTGTATGCATTCAGCAAGGTAATTGTATATTTTGTATGCACTTATTTGTAGGCTCTTTTATGTATTGTATTGTTTTATTCTGTATTTTATATATGTGTCGTTTTTAAGGGCTCGCCCGAAATAAAGTATTCTTGATGACGATGAAAATAGATCTGAGTTTGAAGTAATTGATGTGGAGACTCCTCTCCTGAAGATTCCACTAACCATGAGTTTGGTGATTTTGAGAGGGACCACCCCACCCCAAGAGGGGGGAGTCCATCATCATGGACAATTGAGGAAGATGTGGTGAAACATGGAGATCCCATGAGAAGGTTCTGGTCCAAAGACCTCTCCATTTCTTTTGTGATGGTAACATTTCTGGACTGAGGGTCATAAAGATATCCCAGTTTGCTAGTAAATGTGAATGTAAGGACCTCATTCTGAGTCTTGCCAGAGACACAACTAGAATGCCCGAGCCATCCGCCCCAGCAGCTTCTAGAACTAACGACAGATGTTTGATTCCTGATGGGGAAATGGTGGATTGTTTCAAGGCTGCAAAGATGTTGCTAGGGGGGTAAGATTTACCAAGAGAGATGCTTAGAACAGAACCTATGATAACATTTTCTGGGCTGGGACTAAAGAGGACTTTTATGGTGATCAAAAACCCCAGATGGTGTACAGCGTAGTACACAACTGCAAGGCTGTTCAGATATTACTCCCGAGAGGGAAACCTGCTCAACCAATGATCCAGTTAGGGGTAAATGTGGATATTTGGGAGACGAAGCTGAGCAGCCACCACTGAAAGTGCCTTCATGGACACCCTGGGTGCTGCATTCAAAGCAAATGGAAGGAGCCTGTATTGGTAGAGTTGACCGTCCAGAGTGAATCAGAGGTAATGATGGGGTTCTTTCCTAATGAGGATGTGAAAATGAGAGTCCTGAAGATCCCCTGGTGCTAGCCAATCCCCTACCTGGAGAGCTTTCAAAATGTGTGCCAGAGATATCATATGAAATGTCTCTAGGGGAAGGATCTCATTGAGCTCGGAGTATTGCTCTGATTCCACCTCACTTCTTCAGCACTGTGAAGTATTGCGAGTAGAATCCCTGGCCTTTTTCGTTTTCTGAAACCAACTCTATTGCTTTGAGGTAAAGATGATTTTGAATCTCCTGTGAGCAATGGGGAAGGCCTGACAGTGTTGTGAATACAATGGAGGCGGGGGTGGAATGTTTAATCCCAGATCTTCCCTGATGTGGAAAGTACCCAAGGATCCTGTGTGATGTTCAACAGGATTCCTAAAAGGAGGAAAGCCTTCCCTCTATTGGGGATGCATGATGCCTGGGGAAAAAATGGAAGAGAATGCACCCCACTTTGAAGTCAGTCGATTTTGTTATATGGTGCTGGCTTGTGGAGGAGGAGGGTGCTGGCTTGGGTCTTGAAATCTACTTTTCTTTTTGGCAAAAGTAGAAGAGGAAGAAAGAAGAGAAAGAAGTCTTGCACTTTGCCGATTGTCTCACTTCATAAACTCTAAAGGCTGCCATGGGTTGAAATCTTGACCTGGCTGGTACAGAAACGGCACTTAATATCTTTGCAGCAATAATGCAAGTCTTTCAAGTTTGTAATACCTCTTCCGTGGAAGGGGAAAAAAGATTGTTCCCATCAAACAGATGAGTTCATTGGTCTGGATGTAGTGTCAGTGAGGTCTTTATTGACCTGCATCTGCTGTAAAGCCACTTCTTTGCCTTCCGATGACTAAATGAAAAATTCTTCCCGAGGATGGCCTGGCTGCTCTGCCACCTACCGGTACCTTGGGTGGTGCAAGACTGTGCTAGGAGTTTGAGTTCTGTATTGCCAAAGGGATAGTCTTCTAGAGTCTTACCACCGATGGACTTTGGTAAAACTGTCCTAACACACAGCGACATCAAGGATAAACTCCATCTCAGCTTAGGGTATGTACAAACGCACCACTTCGGTGGACACCACGGCTATTTATTGTGCATTTGTAAGGCATTTATACATCAAGTAAATTGTGTTTCAAAGCGCCCACAGGGCAACAGGGAGGGAACATGGGAATGAAAATCAAATATAACAATGAAAGATAAAGGTGGTCCGACTAGGCCTTGTGAGCACTCTGAACATGCAAGTGCATAGAGATAGAGTGAGTTGGGGGTGGGAGTGTAAGTGCTAGGTGGACCAGGAGGGAAGTGCTAGGGAGTGACTGTAACTGCCTAGGTGAGTGGTCAGCTGGCAATAAATAAGTGCAGGCCTATGGGGGCATGGGCCAGTGGGTGCCAAGGAAAGTGCTGGGAGCGGGCTGACGCTGAAGGCGATTGCGTGTGGGAGGCCAGGGCCCAAGAGGACACATAAGGGCACTAGTGACCTATCTCAGCAACTGTAGGGGTTTAGCAGAGGAGGGAGAAAGGGAAAGACGGGGTGAAAAGGAAAGTCTTGAGGAGCTTCCAGAATTTGAGGAGATCTGGCGAAGAGAAAGGGGGAGACTGTTTCATAGGATAAAGCCTGCTGATAAAAGAGATTGGCCACCAGCTCGCTGTTTAGTGAAGCGCTTGATACACAGAGATTTGGTGCCAGAATACCGTAAAGATCTGGAGGTAGAGCAATTAGTAAGCGCAAGTTGCAGATAGCGTGGTCCCCAGATCCAGACAGCCTTATGGATGATGCAGAGGGATTTGAATTTGAGCCTTGCAGCAACCAGGAGCCAGTGGAGAGTTTTTAGGTCTGGAGAGATACAGTCTCTAGGCTTGAGGCCAAGGATAAGTCTTGCAGCCCTATTCTGGATTAGCTTGAACGGTCGCAAAGAAGAAGCGGGTAGATTAAGGTAAAGGCTATTGCAGCAGTCTAGCCCAGTTGGAACCAGAGCTCTGGAGACATTGAGTTTCTGGGGAATAGGGAAAAAGGGAACAATTCCTTTGAGGAGGTAGAGTTGAAAGTGGGCCTTCATGCAAGGTCCTGAAAGTGAGGGAGGAAGGAAAGAAAGAGGATTCGCAGATGCCTCCAAGGTGTCTGGCTTCAGATGAAGGAGAAGGGGGAGAGCCTTTAGAAGATGGCCAGAGTGAGGGGAGGAAAGATGAAGCAGGAGTCCCAATAGGAAGGATCTCAGTCTTGCTGGCGTTGAGGCAGAGATCATTGGAAGTGCACCATGACTGGATGGCAGATAGGCATTCAGGAATGATGGAGGAAGTGAGGAGAGGATCAGTGGGAAGTTTGAAAAAGAGTTGTGTGTCATCGACATAACACTGAAAGTTAGGGGAGAATGTGGAAATGAAGTGAGCAAGCAGAGCAAGATAGAGGTTAAAGAGCCAGGGAGAAAGGTTCTGGCCCTGGGGAACACCACAGGTGGAGATAGAGGTGGGGAGGAGAATGAGTCCAGAATAATCTGGGATGGACGGTCATTGAAGAAGGATGTCAGCCAGTCCAGTGCCCGCTCCGAGATACCTAGGGTATCGTGGAGCCGTTTTATGAGGACGGAGCGGTTGACTGTGTCAAATGCAGAGGAGAGGCCAAGTAGAATGAGAACAGCTGGAGAGTTTGAATCAAGAGATGCAAGCAGTTCCTCACAGAAGTTCAGAAGAGCAGTTGCGTGCCTCTGGATGCTCGGAATCCAGATTGATGGTCGTGGAGGCAACCAACAAGTTCAGTGTGCTGGGTCAGTTGGGGGAAGACCAGCTCCTCCAAGAGTTTCCCAAGGAAGGGGGTTATAGATATGGGGTGGCAGATGGCTGTAAAAGAAGGGGCTGCAGAAGGTTTTCTTCAGGAGGGGGCACTCAAGGGAGTGCTTAAGGGAGGAGAGGAATGATCTAGTAGCAAAAGAGTGGTTGCAGAAATCAGCAAGTGCAGGGGCAAGAGGGCACATATTGTCCTTAATGGTTCTGGTGGAGTAGTGGGGAAAACCTGTTTGGAGGAGACCTTCATGGAGTGGACAACTCTGACCTCATCAGGTGTGATAGGCGAAAAGGAGGATAGAAAGGCAGAGACGGAGGATTGGAGTTGGTAGGAGGCTGTAGGGTGGGGGAAGGCGGGGGGAGGAGGGATGATAGGGTGCTCAGGATGTCCTGAATTTTAGCAGTGCAGTGTGTGGCCAGTGTGTTGCAGAGGGCCTGGGGGGAAAGGGGTGAGGAGGAGACTGCGGAATGGTTGGCTAATTCCCTGCAGATCCATCCACACACTTTAGAATGCAGCTACGACTATGAAAAATTCGATCTTGCTGGTCACATAACCACTTCGGACTGAAACACCAGAGCAACAACCTACGACAAGTTTTCAGTTGAGCTGGGTAAACATCGACCCTCCTGCATTAGCGATGTGCCGTGACCTCCCTCAACACCCATCCACATGCCTGACCTCTTGGGTAGGTTACTGGAGCCTGGTCAGCCCTCTGTAAGGAACTCATGGTGGCAACAGTAAAGGGTGTTTATTGAACTTTATAATGGGTGAGATAAACACCTAATCTAAACCTAAATCCAAGATTGATGCAAGCTATGACCATCAAATAATAATAAGGCAGTCCTAGTGGCGTCTTGTCAAATAAAAAGGGCCTATACTAAAAATAAACTATTGACAATTCTTACTACTAAATTACAAAAAGAATGTGGGATAATGTTCACCAATAAAAAGAAAGAAGCGTTCACAAAATTATAAGTCAAGATGATATGGATGGGTCTCCCTTCCCCACGTTTGGAGAACGGAACAAGGCGGTACTCTCAAGAACAGCACATTCCTTGGCCTTGCGAGTCAATCCCCATTGCCTGCCAAACCCTATTCTGGCAAGAATTCCTTTTGTTTCATTACAGGACCACCAGTCCCAGAAGGTGTCATGAATCGCCGATTCCGGCCCTTTTGGACTTTGTGGTCCATAATGCACCGCAACATCGGGTCGGTGGCCCTCCCAACATGGCCGACAGCACAGAAGCACTGCTCTCTAGCGTTTACATATGACGTGCTGCCTCCTAGAAAAAGGGCACACCCCTGCGGCTCTGCACGTCTCAACGCTACTGTTCCGAGTTGTTCAGCAAGTGCTATCGTTTCTTCTCCCTTCCGTTAGTGCCCCAATCCTGTTTCCTACCGTCCTTTCCTTCCTGGTAACTCTTTGAACTGCCCTTGCATCCGCCAGGCCCGTTCATTCTTCCATCCTGGACTACTGTTCTGTGCTTTGGTGCCCGCGGGTGTTTCCCTGCACACTGTGAGCATCACACGTCCTACTCCTATTCCTTCCTGGATTCCGCCGCCACAGTCCTCCTTCCTGGATACTGAACGCTACCCTGCTCCTGAGGCAGACAGTGATCCTCACACTGGAACTAGAGGATTCATGCCCTTACCCGTATGAGTCCCGATCAGTCAGGAAGAAGGAAGGAGCTTCAAAGAAGACACCGACCAAAGACAAACAGGTGAGAAAAAGGGCAGAGTGTGACAGGTCATGTAGCAAATGAAAATCACTATGCCCTGCAGAATGAAACTGCCGGCTTCGTGAGTGATTCAAGAATAGATGAACTGGTAAAACAAAATGTCCAAACAACAAAAAGGGCACTCACCACATCTCCACGAGCCCCACACCAGAGAGACTGATTCAACCACTAGGCATGGAAAGGGGTTGAGTGGGCAGGATTTAAAACCTCCTGGTGTTGTGACCCAATCCCGATAAGCAGGGTAACAATGTAACAATGGATGAGGGGTTAAAGGGGGAGAGAGAAAGCAAAGGAAGACTTGGGGTATAAAAACCTAGCAAGAACCAGAATGAGTGAGAGGTGTTCGGGTGAGGTCAGATGAAGTGGAGATGAACCAGGAGACCAGATGTTGGAAGGATGGTGGATCAGAGAGGTTTGGAGATTATGATGGATTTTGTTACAGGTAACGTTTTGGTAGTGAGAGAGAGTGGTACTTAATTGAGAATATAATACTGTGAATAAGTGAGTGTTCAATAGACCATAAGAGAAGGGATAGTTGTAGAGCAGAGGTTTGAGTGAGAGCAAGAGGAATGGCAGAGAGTGAATGTGGGGTGTGTGTGGGTGGAGTGGGGGAGGGAAGGAGAGCAGAGTGGAAAGGAGAGAGTGGAGTGGATAGGGGAGAGGAGAGTAAAGAAGAGGGGTGAAAAAGGAAGAGCAGAGATTGAGTGAGTGCTAACATCGGAGGCACAGAGGAGAGGAAGTGGGAAGATTATTGGAGGGAGTGAGACCGGATGGGAGAAGGGGGGCGAAAGTGAGAGAGTAGAACAGGGTGAGTAGTAAGACCACAGGATGAGAGAAAGGGAGCAACTGAGACAGAGTGAACCAGAGTCTCTGACTGTAGTAAATTCAAAAACATAATTTCTTATTGAGAAATCTAGGGTAGTTCTAGGAGAGGACACCCTTCTCGAAAATCCCCGGAGGGAGCCAGAAAGATAAAGTTCACCAGTAGCTAACCATAGATATGAAGTATTACCAATCTCTTGTTGGACAACTTTGTGTTTAAGGACACCTGTGTTAGGGTGGAGTGAACAGACAGGAGGTTTTCTCAAATGGAATTTCTTGTGGTTTCTACCTACTGCCAATTTCCCCTTTTGCTCCTTCAGAGCTTTACCAGTCATCGCCTGGCATTTCGAGCAGGCCGAGGTCTTGTGCTCCACACGAGACACCACAAGCATACTCGATGTGGGTCGTTTATCGACATCTTGGAGATGCAGTCCTGACACTTCTTCAACCCGGCCTTTGAGGTAGTAGGTGTCGAAGATGAAGACATGTTTGCATAATGAACAATAGAAGCATGCCGTAGTTCTCCATGCGTAAGCTTATTCGGAAAAACTGAACTGAAGTCAACGGGCGCTGCGTGTGCTATATATACCTTCGATGACATCCCCCTCGAGACGGAGGCCCTCGAGGGACATTAAGCTGACTGCATCGATGCACAGCGCACTCTGCCAAAAATTATTTCCGAAACAGCTGCAGCTGAAGCTGAAAATCGAATATCAAAGCTGAGGAATACGTGAGAGGACATAATCCATTCGAAATTCTCATTTGATATGCAGGATATTAAACACTGGGCCCTGATGGATTATCCAACCTAATGCTTAAAACACACCCAGATCATTCAGCTTCTATTTTGCGATGCATTTTAAAAAATAAAATCCTCTATGAGGAGAATACTTCCTGACTTGGAAACATTCCATCATCATTCCAATTTTTACAAAAGAGAGATAGATCTAATCCCCTAAACTATTGCCCAATAGCCCTGTTAGATTTCCTGGGTAAACTGTTTGTGTGCCTGATGGACAAAACACACATAGGGCTTCAGCGGAAACTGCAGGCGCTAGAACAATATGCTGCTGAAAATACCTTAAAAAAAACTGGTTTCAGTTGGAGAATCTGTAGCCAGACCTTAGATATACTCAAAGAATACACTTATCTAGGACTAAACACAAACAGTAATCTTTCTGAAAAACCTTATAAATCAACTGGTAAACAAAAGATGCAGACACTGACAGCGCAAGCCTCTATAGTCTATAAAAAGTATTGTGCTTTCTCAATCATGGCAGTGATGACCTTTTATGAACAGAAAGTGACCCCTGTAGTAATTTATGGAGCCGAGACAAAATTAATGCTGAACAGACCTAATTTGGAGAGGCTGGAAGGCCTATACTGGAATAGAATACTATCATTGCCTCAGAGCTGTCCTATCCAATTAATCTACTTAGAACTGTAGCACTATGTAGAAAATGTTGCATTAATCGCCCATCTAACTCTACCCTATTCCCAGTTCTAGCGCAGGTTTTAATCCCACAAATTGATATCTCATTAAACTCTTGGGAGATCAAAAACCAAGAATTGATGCAAAGGGCTGATTTTAGTCTTGAATTATTACTAAACGATCCCAACCGTGCGAAAAAAACATCTTCCTTAATGATTGGATAAGAACTAGGGAAGCATGTAATACTTTTAAAACATTAAACTCTTAAAGTGTTTTGCCTGAACCACACTACCTTTGTCCCCCAGAACAGAACCGGCCTTCCACCAGAAAGAATTCCAAAACATGGATTCTTTCAAAAGAGGACTAAGAATCTTAGTTGCGCTGCACATCACCTTCCATCACACTAATAACTGTCTCTGCTATTCTCAACTCAACTGTGATTTGTTCATCTTATGCTACCATAGTAACCTATCCACCGCACATGTAATCTATGTAAATAACCCTCATGTCCTATCTTGTACCACTTGCAAATGTAAATCTATTGCCTTGTTACCTATATCATATGTATTTGTAAATTATTTTGCGTCTGTAACTACTTATTGTATGTAACTGTAATACAATGCACATGTAACTAAGTAATGCGCCCAGATGCCTCAGGGCTAGGTGCGCTAGATAAATAAATAAATAAATAAATAAATAAACAAACAAACAAACAAACAAACAAACAAACAAACAAACACTTAACCAACTTCCTGCTTACTTACAAAATGTCCTAGTGCAAGATATAGGGCCTCACTCTGAGATTGGTGGTAGTCATGGCGCTATTTGCGCCATGACTGCCACCAATAGCAGGTCCGGCACCGGTCTAGTTCAATGGGGACTTACCGGTGTAGTCGGACCCTGGCGGGACCGGTAAGTCCCCATTGAACATGCCATTCCCCATTCCCATTGAGCTCCCATAGGGCTCAATGGGAATGGGGAGGGCGTTAATAACGGGCTTGTGACTTGCAAGCCTGTTATTAGCGCCCTGGTCCCTTAGCAGGACCCATAAAGGACGTGTGGTCAGGCCACATGTCCTTTACAGTTCCCTCCAAGGGACCTCGGAATAGGGCGGTAGGGGATTACCGGCACCGGTCTCCTTACCGGTGCCCGGTATCCCTTACCGCCCACCTTGTAATGACCCCCTCAGACATCTGTTTTTGAGATTCCATCTAAACATCTGGATCACAAGAGAAATTTCAGGGACTCACCTGAAGATGACCAAAGAGCATGTAGATTCTGTGAAAATAGAAACCCTGAAACATATTCTTTTGGTCTGCCCTAACCTAATAACACAGAGGAAACAATATCTTTACCAGTATATTAAGCATTATATATCATTATCAGCTGATAGGATATAGGAAATGATCTTCAACGCCCAATCCCCTTCGCTAATTCTGACAATAATCAATCATTTGTTATTCCTAATGATCCACCCCAATAAGAAGACGTTGATATAGGATTTATGAATGGGGGCGCTTTTATTGGGTATATATACGGTTTGTTGGGAATGCTCGTTCTTGATCTTAAATCTGCACTTTGCACATGTTGATCTGAAATTGGGTCTATATGCAGTCTGTTGGGAAGGCAGTGTTTCTGGCTTTAAATCTACCCTTTGCACATTTTAATCTGACATTTTTATCTTCAAGAAAGCAAATTGGATATGTATATTTTATGCGCCCTGATCTTAATGTTTTAATGATGTGATGTCCTGTTTTAGAGGATTTGTAACATTTGGATACATGCTGCTAATAGTTTTATCCCGGACTTTTTTGTTTGACTTTTCCTAATGTTATCTCTGAATATATTTTCTTGTGCTTCTTTTCTTCTATCTCTGTTGCTCCTTTTCTTTCTTTCTCATTTCGCCTTTCCAAATTATGTATTCCCTTATAGGATTACGTATTTAATTCAATTTCTGAAATGTATATTGAAAGACTGTAAATTAACAGCTAAACAATAAATAAAAAATAGAAAAAATACATTTAAAAAATACTATTGAAAGAGCTGACTTTTGTGTTAGGGACTTCAAGTCCCAGAATTCCCAAAGTACTGGAATGAAGATGATGTCTGTAAAGGCAAAGGGCTGCAAAGTGCAGCCCATCAAGGTTAATGACCGACACTTGAGGGTGGCTGAGGAGCACAAAAAGCCCCCTCATGTGCAGGCCATGAGAGTAACGTGGAAGGGGAGAGGACCGAAGCTGCAGCAGCAGGGGAACAGTAGTAGTAGTAGTGGTAGTGGTGGTATTGGGTGGAGGAGTGTTGCACTCTCCACAAAGCAGTGGAAGAAATTGTGGACAAGACTGAACACTGGGACAAGAGCAGCGAGAGAAGTTCATGCCGGTTCTGAGAGAGGCGTGTGGGCTCCAGATTTCAGCTGCAGAGGTTGCACAGCGGAAAGCACTCCTGATTGTAACGTTCCCCAAAGTCAAGCATTCAGCATGGCAGGCGAGCAAGGAGATGCTGGGGAAACTCTAGCTGCAGAGGTTGTGCAGCAGAGAACACATCTGTTGATGGTTTTCCCCAGCGTGCTGCGTTCAGCGGTGTCAGGCGAGCACCGGATCGCAGGGGGGGCGAAGGGTCTGAGACACGAGAAGCTGTGCAGGAGAGGTTGCCGGACCGCATCAGAAAAGTGAACGAGGCGAGCAGGAAACCGCGAGATCTACCAACACGCAGACCACCGGTGAGTTCACTGTTGTTCGGTGACCCTGGAGCGCTCTGTGGGTACTCGTGGCCAACATTCAGCCTCACTATTGAATACCAAACTAATGTAAAGGAAAGTACAGACTATGACATATACCAAGCTGATGTAAACCAAAGCTGTTGCCTGGAAAAGACTCCAAGATTCTATCTGAAGGCGGTGACTCCTATATAGTGGGTGATAATAACAAACAATCATACAAAGCAACATTACCTCAAAAGGGGAACCCAAAGCACCATTTACAAAGCCAAAAGGGACGTACACTCAGGCAATTTCCAAACCACCAGGGTTACCTAAGACAAAAGAAGATAACTAACTATAACAGAGTGTATAAGGAATTTTGTCCAAATATAAAGAATGCCTTAAACCAACATTGCCAAAGCCAGAGAAATGTGAGGAAGAGGGAGAGTTGTAATCAGCCGTTGGTTAGTGATACAAAGGTGAAACAAGATTGGCAGGAGGGCTGCCCTTCTGATACAAGAGGTTCAGGAGGAAGGAAGAATTGCTTGTCTTGCATGTGGCAAACACTGAGGTGTAGTAAATAGCACCAGTGTGATTCTTGTGTCCCCTGAAGAGAAACCTATGAACCTGGCTGTGTGCAGCAGAAGACTCTGCTAATACTTTTTAATTTGAACCTTACCACAGAGGTACTTAGAAGTAGTAGCTGGTCTGGCAAGGGAGTATACCAGACATGGGAACTTTATGCCAATTGACTATGTTTGGGCATAAGAGTATACCCAAAAGGAGAACTGCATGAATAATTGGTGTTGTTCGGGCAAGGAGTAAACCAGAACAGCGAGTGGGAATAGTTGTAAACCTGGCATGGGAGTAAACCAGGTGAACGTTGTTGAAAGTACTGTGGTGGAGTAAAGCTTATACTTTATTTATTGTTTTATTTTGCATATATTTATTTCAGCACACAAATCCCTCAAGCATCTAGTCGCTAGTTACATAAAGTGCATGATACATAGGTGGAGGGCAAGACGGAGCATATGGTTGCAGACATAAGGCCTCATTACGACCCAGGCGGTAAGGGGTTAAAGGCGCCGTAAAAGGTGGCAGCGCCGTAAAAGGTGGCGGCGCCGTTAACCCCTTACCGCCTAATTACGAGGTCCCTTTGCGGGTCCCTACCTTAACGGCTGGTGTTGCCAGCCGTTAATGAACGGGCCCACAAAGGGACCTTGTAGGCAATTACGGTACCGCAATTTGCAGTACCGTAATGACCGCTTTCCCCATTCCCATTGAGCCCTATGGGGCAAAAATGGGAATGGGGAAGGGCCAATCCATAGCAGATTCCGGCGTCAACCATGGCGCTAATAGCGCCATGGTTAACGCCTGGGTCGTAATGACCCCCATACAGTGGTGTGAGTACACAGCCTGGCAAAGCCTCATCTCATGTTACAGAGGCTACATCAGGCAGCATAAGAGACAAAATAGGTACAATCACACCGACTGGCACAGCCTCATCTCATGTTACAGGGGGGGCTATATCAGGCAGCAAAAGAGTCAAGGTAGGTATGATTACACTGACTGGCAAAGCCTCACATAACGATATGGGGGGCTATAACAGGTCATGTGGATGGAGGGTCTCATCCACCTGAATGGTACATAAAGGGACCATAAGCACAAAAACGAAAATGCTTGCACAGATCAAAGAACACCTAGACTCAATCTTTTCACACAAGGCACTCTAAGGAAAAAACGAAAATGCTTGCACAGATCTAGATTCGATTTTTTTTAAGCAGTGAAGAATCACTGAATTGTTTTGGTAAAATAGTGCTGAAACTAAAATTGGTATCATCATATCCTGACAAAGACATTGATTATGGAGTAGCTGAAGACTCACTGAAGTGTTTGGATGTAGTGGTACTTAAACTAAAATTGATGTTAAAATATCCTGATGAAGACATGTATTTTGAAGTCTTTGTTCATGACAAGAAGCTGTCTGAAGACCTTGGACACAAGTGAAAAGAGGAAAGCTTCTGGCAAAATGATTCTATGTCAAGACCGGAGGCTCACATTATGCTTCTCTTTCTTTATTTTAAACATATGAAAGAAGCTCAGCAGCAAGTATTTTTGTGCACCTGACTGCGAGCACGTGGTATGCAAAATAGAGGTGCAGTAAAATACAAACAAAATCTTTAAAGTACTATAGGTCAGTTTAACACTGCCTCAGCAGGAAGAAAAAACTCAATTTCCCATGAGGCACTCCATAGTTCACCCAAGGTCACCAACATGTGACACTAGTCTACCAATAGTCACACAGATATTCCCATAAACATTCTTGAACGTGATGTAACTTCCTCTTTCTTTGCTGCTCACAGCAAGAGATAAGTACATTCATTTTCTAGACTGAATTTATAAATGAATGTGCATGTTTCTCATTATGTATACTTAAATGTAATTTTTTCTATCATAAGTTAAAGCATCTGTTTATCGCGATCGTCACGCTACCTTTATGCTTTAAGTCTTATTTTCTCTGAGGTATGCCTTTCGGGTCCCCTTCAGCCTTTGTGGAATGTTTCCGATGCCGGCTGTTTCCCGCCGGCGTTGGAAAACGTAACAACATTGAGGAACGGCTTTGTTTTTCATCTATCACTATTAAGTGTTTGTTTTTATACATTAAAGAGAGCAGCCTTTGCGGGCCCTCGCGTACTGTTTTGCCTGCTTCCCCGGCCCGGCACAAGCCTCCGTAGACTAGGGGAAGCAGCTTTTCATTTTCCATTGTGGCCGCGGCGCCGACCGCTGCCACTAGAGGGAGCGTTAGTAAGCTCTGGTCCTTTTCTTAATTTTCTGGCGCTCGCAAGCGCATTTCCGTTTCGTTTCATTGCGGATTTGCAATCAGAAGACAGATTAACTACTTTTGACACTTAAAAAAAAAAAAAAAGGCAGGAAGATTGTCAGACGCACGAGTTCTGAAGGCTGGGATCAGTCTTACAATCCTGTCAAGTGGGCTAGAGGGAAGGCGTCCAGTGCCCACAGAGAATATCAGAGATTTATATAAAAAAAAAATAATAATAATAATAAAGTGGGAAAGGTGCTACATTTTATACTATGGCAGCGCAGTACCCCTCTCAGGCAGTCCAGGATTGGTCTGAGTATGGGGAGGAGGAGTACCCTATAGATGAAGTAGCAATGGCTAACAGCTTTAAGAAAGTACTGGGATACTCAGTGGAGACCATTATCAAGAAAGCTGTATCTGAGATGCTGCTACCAATCCAGCAGCGCCTGGACAGCATGGAGGAGCACCTACAAGAAACCTCCCCGCCTGTGACAAAAAGAACACAAAAAAGAAAGCACCTTTCCGTAGGGGGATGTACTCCGGCTCGTCTGAGTAAAAACTCTCTCACCCCCCAGCCAGAAGCTGCTACTGCTGCCGTCTTGGACGCCTTCTTCAGGCTGAAAAAGGCCTTTTTGAACAGGAAGGAAGCCCCTTCCCTTGATGGACCCTTTTACCCGAGGAAGAAAACAGGGGTATAAGACCCTCAAGACTGGAGGGATACCGACAGGGCATGGACAAGATCAAGTTGAAGGAGTGTACGATGCCGATGATCAGTCCTCCATTTCCTCAGACGAGGATGGTCAGACCATAGGGTCACGACCCTCAACTCGAGGATTGCGGCAGCCCCCATCCCCAAAAAGTCAGCCGATGGACAGTCTCCCTCCAGAGGGAGTTTTGTGCCAGAAGATCTAGTACAAGCCAGATCTACCGACTGGGAACCATAGTCCAGAACAACGGAATATATCAAAACAAGGCTGCGTAAGCCTCTAGATAAGGAGGTTAGAGCCAGACTCAAGGCAGAATGCCCTCGCCCTGAGATTCCAGGGAAGGTAGCTTTAACACCGGAGCTAGACTCCAAGATGATAACCTTTCTAGGTAAGAATGTTAAAGATCCAAGATCCAAGAAAGGGCATTGACCGTGCCTGGAGGGCCTGCCAGGAAAGAGTCCTGGACGTCACTGATCACCTGGCGAAAATGATGGACTTACTTGAAGCGGCCATCGACACAGGCGACCCAATTGATCTGATAATTCTTTCAGGATGGGCTCAGAGAGCAATCTGTCTGCTGGGAAACGCCAGCTGCGCCATATCGGCCGAGCGCCGGAAAGGCATCCTATTCAAGATTGATGCTAAGCTCAGTGAGCTAGCGGACACCGAATCAGGTGCCGCAGCCCAAGATTTGCTTTTTGGCGATACCTTTATGAAGGAAATGTCAACGTCGTCGGTACCTTTACCGCCTTAGATAAAGCTCAAGCTTCCATCAAAAGAGTTATTTCTTTGAAAATGTTCTCCAGGGCCGGACAAGGTCGAGGTCGCTCTTCCGGCCACTACTCCTTCGATAGAAGACCTCAACAATCCAGGATTCAACACCATACCTGGCAAGACCGCTTGGACACCTTCTTTCCTTCAAGGGGGCGAGGAAGAGGTCACAGTGGGAGAAGAGCTGCCAGATACCCAGCCCAACAACAATCCACAGGTCAGTGTATTTATAGCAGCGCCAGGTCAGCAAGCGCCCATAGGAGGGAGACTAGCTCTTTTTGCGCATGCATGGGACTCCTTATCAGGGACATAGCTCGCGGTCTGTGTCCCTGATAAGGAGTTCTTCGTGCAACCCTTTCAAGCTTGTCACCCAGCCCCAATAGCGAGGTCCATTGCAGACGACGTAGCTCTAGACAGCGAAATACAAAGCCTACACCGGAATCGAGCAATTCGCCCCTGCTCAAACCAGAGCGGCTTCTACAGCCCCATATTTTTAGTACGCAGGAAGCAGAAAGTATGCCCAGTGATAAATCTAAGGGCTCTCAACGATTTCATTGTCTACCATCATTTCAAGATGGAAGGCATCCATATGATCAGAGACATCTGGAGATCAAACGATTAGCTCATGCGATTAGACCTAAAAGACGCTTACCTAACAGTACCCATACATCAGGCCCACGTAAGTTATCTGAGGTTTTCATGGAAACATCGAGAGTTTGCCATTCACGAGTTCACGAGTTTGCCATTTGGGCTCTCTTCAGCACCTTAGGCTTTTACCAAGCTGCTGAGGCCCGTAGTGGCTAATTTAAGAGAACAAGGCATCAGGTTTATAATCTACCTGGACGACATCATTTTCATGGCTCAATCTCAGGAACTAGTGGAAGAGCAGACCAAGCTAGCCATAGATCTGCTACACAGTCTAGGTTTCCTTATAAACTGGGAAAAATGGATCCTTTTTTCCCCATCCAGGAGCCTAGAGTTTCTGGGATTCGTGGTGGGCACCCAGATTTCTCAGCTCCATCTCCCAGCGGACAAGATTCATTCCACCCGACGGGAGATTCGCAGACTTCTACAAAGGAACTTCATATCTCTTCGAGAGCTAACGAGAGTGATAGGTCTCCTATCCACTTCCATCCAAGCAATATTCCCTGGTCCTCTTCACTACCGAGAACTACAGAGGCTGAAAGGCCAGCATCTAAGGCGCAGTCTCTCTTACTCTCAGCGTCTGACGCTCTCAGCACAAGCGAGAACAGAACTCAACTGGTGGCTCACTCACATGGAAGCCTGGAATGGCAGAGCCATTTTTGGAGCCACCCTAGATATCATAATCGAATCGGATGCCAGCCGCTCCGGTTGGGGAGCAAGATGCGGTCCAATAGCCACAAGGGGAACTTGGTCCCCTCAGGAACTACAAAGGCTCCTCGCTGTCTCTTTCGCTGTGCACTCCTTTGCCAGAGACAGAGTAAATTGTTGTATCTTGCTGAAAATGGACAACATTTCCGCAGTGAGATACATCAATCATCTCGGTGGCATGAAATCTCAGCCTCTGGCGGAATTAGCCAAGGATTTTTGGCATTTCTGCCTAGAGCATCAGATCTCTGTATCTTCCAGGGCTCACAAACGTTGTAGCAGACTGGCACTCCCACCACTCGATCGATTACAGCATCTGGAGGCTCAACAAAGGTATCTTTCTCCGCCCCATGTCCAAGGATCTCTTTGCCTCCCGCCTCAACACACAATTACCAGTGTTTTACAGCTGGAGACCGGATCCAGCAGCGACCGCGACAGATGCGTTCCTGCAGCTCTGGCTCGAGGGGATCCACTATGCCTTTCCCCCCTTTTCCATGATCGCGAGGACCCTGGCGAAGGCCCGTCAGGAGCGAACAGAGTTGGTCCTCATAGCCCCGGTCTCGATCTGTCAGACCTGGTATCCAGTTCTTCTGGAACTTTCCTCGGATTCTCCAATCCTTCTACCCCACTTTCCGGATCTCCTGCTAGACCTGTCAGGTCAGTGTCATCCCCTTCTACTCAGCGGGTCACTGATCCTAGCAGCCTGGAGGATTTCAGGTCAAGGTGGAGAGTCCCAGGTATGTCACTCAAGGCCGTCAGCCTTATTGAGGAGAGCTGGGCCCCTGCCACCCTCAAACGATACTCCAACTCTTGGAACACCTGGAGGATCTGGTGCCAAGATCAAGGGCTTCATCCAGTTTCGGCACCTATAGAGGAGATCCTCAACTTTATGGCATCGTTAGTTGAAAAAGGTCTCGCCTACAGGACAGTCATAGCTTATCGCTCAGCTATTTCCGCCGGCCACAACCTTATTCAGGGAGTCCCAGCGGGCGAGCATCACCTCTTTGGCAGGTTACTCAAGGGTATTAGGCTTACAGTGCTGCCTCCATCCCGCTAGAACAAGCTGTGGGACGTTAATAAAATGCTCAATCTTTTTCTTTCATGGCCTCCCAATAAAGAGTTATCCCATACCGCTCTCTCCGGAAAGCTGACTACGCTGCTCTGCTTGGTCTCATGCCGGAGGGTTGCGGACGTCAGATCTCTCGACCTAGAAGGCAGGACTTTTTCTCCTGATGGTATAGTGTTTCACATACACAGGAGGACTAAATGCAACTCGAAGGTGATATCTTACCCCGCCTTTTGAGGAGCCCAAGCTTTGCCTGGTCAGATGTTTGAAAGTTTATGAGGAGACTACAGCTCCTCTTAGAAGCTCTCAAATTATTGATAGCACTGTGTAAGCCTCACAAGGCAGTTTCCGCCCCAACATTGGCAGGATGGGTGCATTGGACTGTCACAAGAAAGTATTGATACTACCCACTTTGGCGCCCACTCCGTGAGAGCGGCATGGCTTCAAAAGCCTTTCAAGTTGGTGTCCATTTAGAGGACATCATGAGGATGGCTGACTAGGCAGGTGAGTCGATGTTTAAACAATTCTACCTCAAACCGGTAGAACAGCCTGCTTCAACTGTGGTAAGTAAGCTTTAAACAAGCATAATGTGTGCCTCCGGTCTTGACATAGAATAAAGATTTTCCATAATAACTTACTAGAAAGTCTTAATTCTATTGAAAACATGGAGGCAAGCATTATCCCGCCCGGCGAGAGAAATAACGGAGCATACCACGCGTGGGATCAATTATCATTTGCATTACGGAAAAGTTTATCAAAAATGTTTTTTTTTGCATGTTATAATATACTTAGATAACACACTGATTTCTCTCCCACCCCCACTAGGGGAACTAGGGTTTCAATACGCATGAAGTAATTATGATTATTATGTTTTCTTCCATGACAGCCCCTACAGACAAGCTCGTCTGATCTCCGACTCGACTCAGATTCTCCTTTACACAAGACAGATTATGCCACAGTTTCGTTCTACTGGTTTACGAGCAGCCAAGTTCGCAGATCGAAAGAGGAAGTTACATCATGTTCAAGACTTTTTATGGGAATATCTGTGTGACTATTGGTGGAATAGTGTCACATGTTGGTGACCTTGGGTGAACTATGGAGTGCCTCATGGGAAATGGAGATTTTTCTTCCCGCTGAGGCAGTGTTAAACTGAACTATAGTACTTTAAAGTTTTTGTTTGTATTTTACTGCATCTCTATTTTGTATACCATGTGCTCGTAGTCAGGTGTACAAAAATACTTGCTGCTGAGCTTCTTTCATACGTTTAAAATAAAGAAAGAGAAGCATAATGCTTGCCTCCGTGTCTTTAATAGAATTAAGACTTTCTAGTAAGTTATTATGGAAAACCTTTATTGTGAATGATTCATGGAATCCAAGTTGGAACTTTGTGTTATCAAGTTGGATCAGAAAGAGGACGGATGTGGAACATTTTGTTGACACAGGATTTCCTTATCCTTTCTTCGAATAGCTACAAAAGAACTTGATTGAATCTGGGGATTGGGAATTCTACCACATTATCAGTAGAAGCAGTTACTGTATGGTGACTTATACAGTTATATTTGTTGTTGTTGAATTGCCATATATTTCCTTGTTGAATTTCTGTATGTTCAAGTGTGAGAGAGAGGGGTCTTTTGTTAGAGTGTTTCCTTTAGTTGATTTTAGGCAGGGAACTCCTGGTCAGGGTAGGGATAGTGAGGCGGTTATCCAACCTTTTGAGTTAATAAAATTGCATCTTTTGTAAAGTCTTCACCACGTTGTCTGCAACACAATTCTGACCCCTCAGGCACCCCTCAAAATTACTCGAAACTACATGTAAATCTAGAGCACAACCACTTCATGATGTGACTGAGGGGTTGGACCTCATTATGAGTTTGGTGGTGTGGCCAAAAATGGCCGGAATGCAGCGGTAACAAAGTTACCACTGCGTTACCACCGTATTACCACACCACCGAACTATGGGTTTAGAGATAAGTTGAAGGAAAAGCCTCCAGCAAAATGCTGGAGGTAATTCTGTGACTTTACTGCCAAACAAAATCCATTTCGGCAGTGTTACCGCGGGCAGTCATTCTCCCAAAATTCCAACACCGCCATACTGCAATTTATAATCCGGTGGTAATTCCGCTGGACCACGTGGGTTCTATGTTCATTCATCCCCAGTTTATTGTTTGCAGCTTTTATTGCGAAAAAGTTGCCGAAAAAAATCATAAATTTTTTTATTTTTATTTGGGGGATCCCTCTCCCAATCTCCCTCCCCTATTATTTATTCACTATACACCACCCCACCCAACCCCTTATATACTCCAACCCATATTTTTCAATGATTCTTTTTCAGCCAAACATGTTCAGCAAAAATGCAGTGAAAAAAAAAGAAAATGGCTGATGAATGAGCGTCGTACTGGCCAAGTGGCGGCAATATTAAATCCGTTTGGTGGTATCTCAGCAGATTTACCACTGAGATACCGCCAAACTCTTAATGAGGCCCTTTATCAGGTAAATTAACCACCGCTGTCCAGACATACTGGCAATGATGTAACAGCTAAACATGATTATCATTGTTACTGCCTCATCAGAATGGTGAATGCCAGATTGCAATGAGTAGAAAAAATAAAGTCCAGATAAATGAAGTGCTAAGAGGAGGTTTGGTTTTCTGCTGTGGGAGATGCAGAATAAATAGGGAATAGATGATGAAGAGTCTATCAATGAAGAGCTTCTAAATGCTGCTTTGTACTTTTTAAACCTTTAGTGTACAGATAGAGGATGTGATGTGATAGGTTATTTATAACGTGCTTAATACCCTGAGGTTTCTAAGCATGGACCCGAGGATCAAACCTGTGTTGCTCCGTGTTGTCTTGCTTCCAAGGGGAGCACGTTGCCCCTGAGCTATCCTACCGAGACTAAAGGCTAAAGAGGATGCAGTGGAAATTCCCTTGAAGAATTCTGCACATTCCCAAAATCATAGGCTGACTGTTTCAAAGGACAATTCTGAGATTTGTTCTTAGGTGGTGCTTTGAAAAGGCTGGCAGGGCAGTGACACAGTCAGAAACTGTGACAGAGATATACCCTACCACAGCCTTACCTGCCTTTCAAAGACATAAGCCTGTCAGGTCATTGCTCGATTTCCCCATAGGCCATTACTCCTCTTGGACAGATATGCTGTCCCTGGTGTCTCTGTATTGACAGTTCATAAACTTCAAAATGAAACATTATCTTACATGATCGGGATCCAAGACCACCAACTGTGTTTCATCATCGTCTTCACTGGTTCCCCCCTCTGCTTGTCCTTCATCATGCCCCAAACTGTGCTCTTCTTCTTCGTCACACTCTTCTTCACTGTCCATGCCCACCAACTGAGAACTGAATTGCTGGAGAGCAGAATCCGGGTAAGGGGAGGAAGTTGCCACCCCAGTATCACCTAGGAAAGAACAATATGCAAAGAGGAGAATGAAATAAAGATAAATGCAAGGCGAAAAAAGGAACACAAAAAAGAGGTATGGAACCATAGAGTTGCACACGGCCAGAGGAACAGATTCAATGGAAAGCCCAGAAAAATAACTCAAAATGGTTGAATATCCTACCCGGAAGAGACAGACTCCCAGGATCCACTCATGGGTTATGGTAACATAGCATACGTTGAGGTACGAGCTGCACAGGTTCAGGTGGGACTGATTTTCAGATCTTGTCAACATAACTATGAGTACTGTACACAGATTAATATACAAGTATGTGTCAGCAAGAGAGAAGGGCGTGAGCAGAGAAGGACTCTAACTCTAGAGTTCAGGTTGGTCGATCGTGGAATGTGTTTTGAGAGAGCTTCTAATGCTTGACTTAAATAAAGACACCTGAAACGTCTACTGTGTGTGGAGTCCCACTTAATACTGGGGACAAGGATGGGCGTGCCAGATCTGCAAAAGTTCTGGGAGCCCGCTGTTCATGTTCACCGTGCTCCGCCTCGCTGTTCGTGCGCGTTGCCCGGTATCCAAAGCGTGCCTCCTAGAGATTGAGTGGTGAGTGGGGCCTGCATCGCACCTGTGATTCTGGATGTGGGTGCTCCAACTCCCACTTTGTGCCAACTGGGGTTTGTATGCTCGGGGCATTCGGCATAGCTGCATTATCACTTCGCTACCAGGGAACAGAAAGTAAATGAGCCCTGGAAGAAACCAGAGGATGTCTCACCCGCTAGCCCCGGGGATCTCTCTCTCAGGGGTCCAGGGCACGTCCATCACCTTTGGGATCCAGACCCCGGGGGTGGACTAGTGCGGGAGGATCACCTGAGTGAAGGATCTTTGAGGAGTAGGGGTGAGGTAGCCGATGGTGAGACGCAGTATCCCCCCCCCTTTTTTGTACATCGAACTTCTATTTTGTAGCATCCGATGACCCAACTTCCCCACTTTCTGCACAAACACTAGGCCGAGGAAGGGGGTGACTGAGACTAACAAAACTAAAAATTGTATATATTGTACTGGACATGTCGCACTAATCGGGTCAGGCAAAGTCAGGCACTTGACTTCTACTGCATACATCTGATTCCAACTAACTCTCCTCACACAGATAAAAGGCAGAACCTAGACACACACTCTGAGCAAGGTGGAACACAAGTATGAGCAGACTCGGGATCAAAGGCAAACCTACTGGAGCACAGTGACAGACCAAGGGACGAGAGCAATGGATTGAAAACCCCAAGAGTTCCCTACAGGAGGTCATGCCTCCACAATGCGGCGACAAATCCCAATATCGAAGACTGCATTGTGTTTCAAGGATGCCAGCGACCCTCCCTGGTGAACAACAGAGTTGGGGTGGTGAGGCCAAACCTGTGGTACTAACTTTTGATCGTGATAGAAAAAGAGAGAACCGCACACAGCCAGTGTGTTGGCAAGCGACCTGAGAGACCGGTGTGTGCTAAGAAAGATTGAAGTTTGCAATAATATATCGCAAGTGAAGGCTGCACACATGTGGATGAGGTGCAAGGAAAGGCAGACCTGAGAATTTACTTTAAAGCAGGAACAGCTGAGTATCAGCAATATTGAGTAACAGAGTGATCACGCGAACAGCAGTAGCCCACTCGAAAGTCTCAGTGAAAGATGCATTGTTTGAGGTGATAAAAGTAAATGAACTGTGAAATGTAAAAGCGAAAATGAACGAAGTTAACTCCAAGTGAGGGGGGGAGGAAAAGCTTATCATTGAAACCTGAGTCGAAGTAGTCCTGCTTTAGTTAGCAAAAGAGGTCCCGCACATTCAAAAGTCTTCGACATCCGAAAAGCAGTCTGAGCCTGATTGAGGGAGACCCAAAGAGTAAAAGGCTTGGGGAAGGGAGCCCCGGCAAGTGTTGGTGAACTGCGAAAGGTCTGAGCCCGGCACAGATGGAACAGTGTTGAATTGTGCAAGGTCTGAGCCCGGCAGCGAGGGACAAACATAGAATTTTTGTTTTCTTTGAAGAGGTCTGAACCCGACAGAGGGAGACAGGTGTGAACTTTTTATTTCGATACATGGGGAAGACTGGAACAGGATCCTTTAACATGAAAGGCCAGGCGGGCCTCCGGTCTACGATGCAAACTGTTTCAGTGTTAAAAGCCCAAGCCAGAGTGTGTCATCCTGCCTATAGCGATTGCCTTATTCCGTGCTGTCTAAACGCGGGTAGGAGAGCTGGTTCAGCCACATTTATTGTTTGTCGAAGATGGTTTTCCTTTTATATACATACCTCCTTTACACACTTTTTTGTACAAGAGATAGGGCAGGCATTAGGTTTGTTAGCATAGGCCATTTTGATTTGACAGACACAACTAAGACTGCTTTCTTTATTATCTGATGGTCAAGATGCCTCCATCCTAGTTATAAGACAAAGTAGGAGTTTTTTTTTCATAGAACCTTTTATTGGCATTTATAACAACAACTGAACAAAGAAACCTTAACCCTCAAACCCCCCCACACCCTTCCAACATGCCCTGCCCTCCCACCACCACAGGTCTTGGTGCATCACTACATTTCTCTTAGGTTCTGTCCATTGTAATGTCCTTACTTTGCCCGTCCCTCACCCCCACTCCCCCATTCTGCACGCAGTCCAAGTTCCATCGAATGGATCCACTCAGGACCCAGAGTCCTCCCATTCCAAACCTCCCTCCCCCTCCCTGTCCCTGACCCCGTATCATGCCAATCCCAAAAGCTTCATGCTACGCGGGCACCAGGCAGCGCTTGAGTCTCTTTTGAGAAATTGCAAAACCAAGTCCCAATCCAAAAGAAACAGCTGATGCTCTCCTTTCAGTGTGTACATCACCATCTCCAGCGCTGCTAGCCTTCAAATCCTTCCTACCCATTCATGCTCCGTGGGCCCCTCCTTTGCCTTCCATTTCTGTGCTATCACCAGAGCCCCCGCCATCACCAAGATCACATATACTTTCCTTTGGGCCTTCGTCCGTATCTTGTCTAGGGAACCATCCAGCCCCAACATAAACAGCCCTGTGTCTGTGCCCAAATGATAGCAGTGCCCATCATGTCTTGCACCGCTTCACGAATGTTGACCCAGAACGGGGCAACCTTCGGACAAAGCCGCCAGACGTGTCTCCAGGAACCCTCGTCCCCACATCCCCTCCAACACAAGGCGGTTCCGGACCGATATATTTGAGCTACCCTGTAGGGGGTGAGGTGCCATTGGTGCATCAACTTTACCCAGATTTCTTGGGAATCCGCGCCCATAGGGATTGCCATTGCTCCAGAGAAATTGCTTGCCCAGTTTATTTTTCCCAATTGGCCATAAAGCCCCTCTTGCCCGCCCCTTCTCCCTCCTTGAGCAACCTATATAATTCCCCCACTAGGTGTCTATCCCCTGCTTTAGTACACACATATTTCTCGAATTGGGTAAGCTCCCTAGTGGCTGCCCCTTTTATAGCGGGGTGTAGGGCCCAATGTCTTAATTGCATATATCGGAACCGCTCCTTTTCTCCCACCCAGAAAGTGCTCTCGCAGGTAAAGAAGTCCCTCACCTGCCCTCCTTCGTAGAGGTCTTTGAGACACCTACAGCCCACCTCTTGCCACGCATCAAACCTGGAGTCAGTCCCCAGCGTAGGGGTGAACTGAGGATTAGCAAAGATGGGTGTGAGAGGTGAGGGAAAGGTAGTGAGTTTTGATCTACGCACCGCTTCATCCCATAGCCTACCCACCAACTCCTCAAAGGCGTTGCAGTACATCCTCCTGGGTCTGTCTTCCCGAGGAAGCCACAGAACTCCCTCCAGCCCGTGTCCCAACACCGCTCTATCCATTTCCCTCCACACCTTTGCCCTGTCATCCTTCAACCAATCACGAAATATCCTCAACTGCGCTGCCCGGTAATAGTTCACCATATCTGGTTCCCCCAAATCCTCTCTATTTCTGGGCATTTGCATCAGCCTACTAGAAATTCTAGGCTTCCTCGAACCCCATATGTAGGCCTGAGTAAGCTTACTTAACTTTCTAAAGAAATGGGCTGGTGCCCTAACCGGTAATGCCATAAATAAATACAACAACTTTGGAAGGACAACCATCTTTAGGGCATTGACCCTGCCTAACCAGGACACAGCCAGTGGACCCCAGCCCAAAAGCAGCCCCTTGATTGTCCCCGATAGCGGGAGATAATTTGCCTCATACATTTGCTCTATCCTTCCCGTGATAACAGTCCCCAAATACTTTATTTTACCCTTCGCCCAGGCAAAATCAAAGCTCTCCCTTAACTCCTTCTCCACCCCAGGGGCTATCTGTAAACACAACACCTCCCACTTACTTTTATTAATCCGTAGCCCTGCAATTTGGCCAAACTCCCCAATAATAACTCTCTCGACTGCCTCCAGGGATCCTTGGGTGTTCATCAGGATTAGCAACATATCGTCGGCAAAAGCGGCCACCCTATGCTCCCTCCCCCCAAAAATCACCCCTTTAATCTCATGGTTAAGTCTGATTTTACTCAGGAGCGGCTCTAGATATATCGCAAAAAGAAGCGGTGACAGCGGGCAGCCCTGCTTCGTGCCCATAGATACAGCCACTGGATCGGATGCCTCCCCATCAATCATCAGGCGCAGTGTGGGACTACAATAGTTCGCCCTTATCTTACCCATAAATATTTCCCCGAAACCCATCTTACGCATAGTGGCAAAGAGAAAGCCCCATTCCACTCTATCAAACGCTTTCTCAGCGTCAAGGGCCACCACAATAGCCTCCATCCTAGATGTATTCACTTTCTCTATAATGAGGGCAATCCTCCTGGTGTTGTCGTGCGTCTGTCTCCCCTTAATAAGGCCAGACTGATCCTGCTCTACTAGGGAAGGAAGGAGAGGTTCAAGCCTAGACGCCAAGATCTTAGTAAAGATCTTTGCGTCCAAATTAATTAAAGAAATCGGTCTATATGCCCCGCACAATGTTGGATCTTTACCCTGTTTAGGGATTAACACTACTTTCGCCTCCTCCATTGATGGGGTTATCCCTTTCACTCCCCTGAAGGCATTATATAAAGCAAGCAATCTCAGGGCCAATACATCCCTAAACGTTTTATAGAAATCTGCCGTGAACCCGTCAGACCCAGGAGCTATGCCGAGGGGAAGAACCGCGATAGCCTTGTGGACCTCCTCTACAGTTAGATCCTTCTCGAGTTCCTCCCTATCTGCTACATCAACCCCGACGAGCTGACACCCTTCTAGATATCTCCCCTGATCCCCTTCCACTGGACTATCAGATCTATACACCGCCCCATAATACCTCGCAAACTCCCTTTTGATTTCTTGGGTCTCCGTCACCTCCCTCCCCCCCGCCGTCTTAATTCTCAGTATTGTACTCTCCTTCTCCTCGCTCCTCAGCTTTCTTGCCAGCAACCTAGCCGCCCTGTTCGCCTTCACATAGTACTTACGTTTGAGGTGCAGCAGTGCCCTCTCCGCCTTAGCCGAGACTATCTTGTCCAACTGGCCCTTAATCACCCTATACCATCTTCTGATCTCCGCGGAGGGTCTAACAGCTAGCTCCTGCATGACCGCTTTCAACTTCGCCTCTAGATCTTCTTCCATCTTCCTGCATTCCCTATGCCTCCTCGCTTTGATCCCAATAATCGCCCCTCTAATGGTAGCTTTAAAAGCATCCCATACTATCCCAGGATCCATGCCCTCCGTATCATTCCTCTGAAAGAAGTGACCCATCTCCTGTCGCAGCTCCTCCTGGAGCACCACGTCCTTACAAATATGATAAGGGTACTTCCACTTCCATAGCCCCACCGCCTGCGACGGCAGTGCAAGCTCCAACACAATCGGGGCATGGTCTGAAGTCGAAATCGCGCCCACCTCAATCTCCCTGAGCCTACCTACCAGAGAACGAGACATCCAGACATAATCTATCCTAAAAGCGGATCTGTGCAATTGAAAATAGAAGGTATACCCACTATCGTTACCCCACTTTTCTCGCCATGCGTCTACCAACGCTAGGTTCTCCAATTTGGACTGTAACTCTCTGGAAGGCTTAGTCTGGGTTTGAAAGAGTCTCGCACTCCTATCCCTCGCCGGATCCCAAGCTAAATTGAAATCCCCTGTGAGTATTATGTTACCCCTAGCCGCCCTTTCCAGTTTACCCAACATATTTTGTATAAAGTGGTCCTGCCCGTATTTGGCGCATAAAGGGTAGCCACTGACCACACTTCCCTGCCGCTTTGAAGGTTCAACACCAGAAACCTGCCCAAATTATCTCGGGAAGAGCATATGACCACCACATCTAAACCATTTCTTAGGGCTATGAGGACGCCCCCCTTCTTCCCTTGGACGTTCGATTGATGGAGACGGCCAAACCCCTTCAGCCTCACCCTCAAACTGTCCTTTTCTTGTATATGAGTTTCCTGAAAGCTAATAATGTCTGGTTTTTCTCTCGCCAGCATGAGTTCCACTTTTTTCCTCTTCACCAGCGAATTCAATCCCCTGACATTCAGGGACAAGATTTTCAAACCTTTACCAATTGCCCAAAGAAACCGTGGGTCTCCCTCCGACAAGACCAACACCCAAACCCTGAAACCCCCCCACCAGACCCGTCACCCCCCCTCTCAGGGTGCGCACTGCCAGCCTCTAGCCCCCCCCGAACCTCTGCCGCTTCCCCACCCCAGTGACCCCATTGGCAGGTCAACCCTGACCCATAGGCAATCCTCCATGACCCCAATCCACCCCCCAGCCACTCCAACTTCATCTAGACACCCCTCCCCGGGTACCCCAAAAACCAGTTAGAACACAACCTAGAAATCAGCGTTGCGACACTCTCCCTGCCCCCCCCTGGGCTCAGAGCCCCTCCCCCAGGGGGAACCCCCGCTGGGCCCCTCCTCCTCACTTTCCTTCTTGGCGCCTGTGTTGACCACTCCCACTCCTTACGTTTTGGGCTGGCTTTCCCCCGTCCGGCGATTCACCTGAGGATTGGTCCACCTCTATCCCGAGGATGGACGCACCTTCCTCCACTGATGTGACCCTTCTCTGCCTTCTGTCCAGTTCAAACACCAAGCCAAACGGAACTGTCCACTTGTATTTCAAGCCCCTCTTCTGAAGCTCCTGCGTTATCGGGCGCATCCGCCTCCTCTTGTTGAGAGTAATAGCCGACAGATCCTGGAATAACTGAATCGATGACCCATTGAAGCTGATTGCATCCACCTCCTTGCAGCCCTTAAGATTTTCTCTTTTTGCACATAATCGTGCAGCGCCACTAACACATCACGCGGTCGGGCACCAGGCTCATCCCTTCTGGGCCCCACTCTATGAGCCCGCTCTACTCTGATCTCCTCCGGGCTCGAGACATCTGCAAGAGGAGCGAACAACAACCTCACCGTCTGTAGGAGGCCTGAGTCTAACAGATTCCGGTAAAAACGTAACCCTGATGTTGGCCCCCCTTGATCTATTCTCAAGATCTTCGGTCTGAAGCTCCAGGTTGTGGATGGCATTGGCCAGGCTCTCCACCCATTCCTGCACTTTATGAGAATCGTCTGCTAAATCTTGGAGGGCCCTTTCATTAGTGTCCACCCTTGAGCCCAGATTGGTCAAGTCACTGCTCACCCCCGCGAGGTCCTCTTTCATTTTGTCAAGTTGCACTTGCATGACCTGGACCATCCTATCTCCAAAGGATTGAAAACACTCCTCCAGGAGCGTCTTTGTGACCCTTTCATCCCCTTGTCTCTGCCCCCTCCTCCTTTCTCCATAACTTCTGAAGCATTCCCTCCGGTGATTTCTTCTCACCTTTCGCCGGGGTTCCTGGAACCTTTCCTCTGTTCTTAGACATCCACCTCCGCCGCCCTTGTCTGAGCCCAGCGTCACCTCTTCGTGCGGACCTGTTTTCTCTACTCGCCACCGGGACTTCGTGCCACTTACCCCCCAGGTCACCGGGGCACGAGCACCCCCAGCCGTGTGCCCAGTATTTTGGAGTTGCTATACCTTCTTGAAGACCTGACGCAACTTTACAGTGGCCCGAGGCCTTTGAAAATGATCCAGAAGATTCACTGCTCCTCTCCCTAGGGTGGGGTTGGGCCCCTTGCTATCAGGCCTCCTCGCGCTGGCCCACGGTGCGAACTGTCCCTCCCCACTGGACACACCAATACCGGAACTGTCCCAGTTTAAGGCAATGGGGCGAGGGGGTGTCCGGGGGTAGCCCGAATCAACTTCTCTGAACACTGCTGGCACAGTCTTAATATAACAGTTGAAGTGGAGGGGCAAAGGGCCAAGGAGCAGGCACAGTGCACAGAGATCCAGGGAGTGTCCTTATTAATTTCCCCCCATAATAGTCTTCCTTTGTGCCACAATACTCTCAATGACCCTCCACCTGCCCCCACGCTCAGTCGCCGCTCCTTGCAGAAGCTACCAAAATTGCTGCAAACCTCACAGGTGGAGCTCCGGGTCTTCCCCCGGAGGTGCCCCGCTTTGTGCTTCCCCACAGCGGGCTCCTCCTCCTCCCTCCAGTGGGGCCTCAGGCCACACACTCACTCAGCCCCTGGCACGCCACTCTACCGGCCTCCCACAGGTTGCTGACGATGCTCCGGGTCCTCCCCCGGAGCTGCTCCGCTTCTCCCCTCGCTGCAGGGAGCCCCTCCTCCATCCTCTGCTGGGGACTAGGAACGCCCACTCTCACCGCCCTACTGCGCCCTCTTCCTACAGCAGCCGCAATCCATGGATGCCCCAGGGGGCGAAGACAGGTTCAGGCCGGACGCAGGTCCCACATGGGTCCCCGCCCCTCCGCCCACCTTCCGCACCTGCCAGGCTGCGAACCCCGGGTCCACCACTGTATGCCTCACCGCAGCGGGCTCCTCCTCCTGCACCGGCTCCATTTGAACGCTCCACCGGCAGCGCCGCTCAGCCCGGTCACTCTGCCTCCTCTTGCTGACACGGTCCCCCACGCCCGAGGTGCGCATCAGGCCAGTTTCACGGGCGTTCCCCTTTAACAGGCCGCGCCCCACCGCTCCAGCTGGAGATCAAGTCCTCCAAGCCCGCCTTGCTGCACCACTAGGCACCACTGTTCCAGCCACCAACACCAGCAGGTAGGGGCACCCGGGGAGGGGTACTGCTCCGGTTATCCCACTTTTTGGGCTGGGGGTTCCGGGAGTGCTTCTAGCACAGGGTCGTCTCTCCGGCGGCCAGCTTGGATCTACAGGAGTTTTTTTTTTAAAACACAAAGTTAATAAAGGTTTTACAAATTGTATCTTTTGTGTCAGTGTCATACTTGTGATACCATGCCTCCTCTACAGCCCATAGAAGAATTTGTTTCTGCTGTGAAAAACCTAAGGGTCTTCCCATGCCTACTCCCCGGGGATCTTCTACACAGGGGGCCAGAGGAGGGCCATCGCTTTTGGATCCCAGTGACTGTTAGCCACTTAGCCTAGTGACTGTTTCACACCGCTATACTTGCATATTTCTCCTACTGCCTCCTCTCTCTACCTGCCCATGGCGTTATTTGTTTCTCCTATCTACTCCAATTGCTTCTCTATCAACTATTCTTCCCTTTTCACTAAGTCTGGTAAGAAGAAATTTAAAAAGGATATCTTAGCCTCCAACCCAGGTCTCCTCATCACTGATACCTATTTCAGTGCCTCTGCCAGACAAACCCTCACTGACATCCTCTTTGTCATTGCTTCGCCAGATCTCTGGACCCCTCATATGATCTCTGTGCTCCGTCCTCTCTCCTCCTCTCCCATGAATGGCGGCACCCACTGGGAAGTCCTCATGTATTCCTTTGACTCCTCCAGAGTCATCATTAATGTCTACCTTAATGGCACTGTCATGGTGCAAGGCCCTCAGGCCAATCTCCTCCTCTTTGATAGGCGGTTCCCTCGCCTCATCAACTTCCTCTCATCTCCAGCTGTCCCCTACTCTCCTCCGTTGGCTACCTTGCCCTCTCTTCCTTCCTCCTCTGCCCCACCTCAAGTTCCCTCCACACCTCTGTAGGGCGTACCTTTCATTTGTACCCCTGTCCGGAAGGTCTTTAAGGTTGGCAACCTTCTTCATCTTGCCATTCTCAACTCTCGCTCTGCTGTCAAACACTCCTCTGACATCTGCCACCTCCTTGAAGAACCTCACCTTGATGTCCTCGGTCTTACCGAGATATGGTTCACGGCCACCTCTGTCACAAGCTTTGACACCCTCCTTCCTGATGGCTACAAGATCCTCTCCACCCCGAGATACACCCGGCCCAGAGGGGGTGTAGCCCTGATCTTCCCTGAGTGGATCCTGCCTCTACCATCCCTACTCAGACTTTTTCCTCTTTTGAATTCCTTGTCTGCAGGCTCTCTCTCCAAGCCACTCTCTTATCATTGCTACTCTCTACCAACCCCCTGGTCAAATCACCTCTTTTCTCTCTTAGTGGGCAGACCTCTCCTCCTCCCTTCTGGCCTCAACCTTTCAACTCCTCCTCCTTGGTGACCTCAACATCCATCTTGATTCTCCCTATTCCTTATCTGTGCTCTTTCTCAACCTCTGCGATTCACTCCCTTTCTCTAACCTCCCCTCTGGCCCGACGCACTCTGCTGGTCACATACTTGATGTCTTGATCTCCTCTGGACTCCCTCTCTCTACTCCCCTCAACACTCCTCTCCTCTCTCCTGGTGTGATCACTGCCTCCTCTCATCTTTCCATCTCCTCCCCTCAAGCCAAGCCTACCCCAAGATTGCCACCCACCTTCTCGGACATCCGGCCCATGAAGTGTGTGTCAGTTAAGGCTTTCGCTGCCTCCCCCCCCTATCTCCTGCTCCCCAGGCTTACTCACACCCTGACACAGCCCTGTCCCGGCTCTACTCCTCTATTTCTGCTACTCTTGATGTTCTTGCCCCTGTCATGAGGATCCGCTTGAAGTACAAAGCCAGGTGCAATTCTTTGTCTGACTCTGACCTAGCTACACTTAAACATAAGTGTAGGGCGGCGGAGAGGAAATGGAGGGCTTCTTGCTCATCCTCGGACTAACTGGTCTACCGCCTGCTCCAAAGGCAATAATGACTCTGTCCGTACCAAGAATAGAGTCCACATTCAAGCCTGCGTCTCTGCAGCATCTAACAACTCTGCTGAGCTCTTTAAAACATGTCCATCCCTGTTCGTCCAAAACCATTAAGGGCCTCGCCGATTTCTGCAACCTCTCCTTTGCCTCTGGACCTTTCCCCTCCCCCTCTGAAGCACTCCCTTGTGCATCCTCTCCTCAAGAAACCTACACCTGGTCCTTCTTGTCCGGCTAGCTATCGCCCAATTTCCATTACTCCCTTTTTGGGTAAGCTCCTTGAAAAGCTGGCCACCTCTCAGCTTAACCTTCATTCTGATTCTGTTGGCTCTCTCCATGACCACCAATCTGGCTTCAGGGCTGCCAGAAGCACGGAAACTGCTCACCTGAACATCCATGAAGACCTGCTCTCCAACATTGACTCTAAAATTCCTTCTGTCATCATCCTACTTGATCTCTCCTTTGCCTTCGACACGGTCAACCATACCAACCTGCTCAATCATCTCCGTGACAACCTGGGTATCACTGATCAGGCTCTGGCTGACCTCTTTCCTCTCTGATCGACCCTCCCAGGTACAACTTGGGTCCTTCCTATCTTCAATCTCCCTTTCTGTGGTGTTCCCCAGGGGTCTAACCTCTTACCCTGGCTTTTCTACCAATACCTGGTAACTCTCGACGACTGCCTTTCCATTTTCTGCTCAAATTTCCAGTGCTATGCTGATGACACCCAACTCATTTTCAGGCTTCCTTCAGCCACCTACTCTCCTTCCCTCATCTCTGATTGCCTAATCGCCATTCCAAAATGGTATGCCGCAAACAATCTAGGTATAAATACCGACAAGACTGAGATCCTCCTTATTGGTACACCTTCACCATCCTTTCCCCTCACTCTCTGGCCCGCCTCCTTTGGCCCTCCCCTATCCCTAACTGCGAGGCCAAGAATCTCAGGGTCATCTAGGACTCCACACTTTCCTTCTCCGCACACATCTCTGAAGTCTCTAAAGAGTCAAACTTCTTACTGTACCTCCTTCGATGTACTATGCCTTTCCTCTCCTTCCCTCAGAAGCTCCCTGTCTCCCAAGCTCTGGTTCTCTCTAGGTTGGACTACTGTAATAGCCTCTTTCTAAATCTACTTGCCTCCACTCTCTGCACTTTACAACTAATCCAGAACAGGACTGCGAGACTTGTCCCTGGCCTCAAGCCCTGGGATTGTATCTCTCCAGGTATGAAATCCCTTCATTGGCTCCCAGTGGATGCAAGGATTAAATTTAAACCTTAACATTAAATATTAAATAGCATTGGTTGGGTGATCTTACACTTGTCAGTGCGCCGCAGAATTAGGAAATGAAAGCGTCTTTTCCAAGACATTTTCATTTCTTAATTCTGCGGTGCACCGACAAGTGTAAGCTCACCCGACCAATGCTACTTTGAACAAACGGAGTTGAGGGTCTCTGTGTCTCCGTAGAAGCTTACTCCAATGAGACAATTGACCTAAATATGCATCTCCTATAATCAAATGTCTAAAATTTAAAAGCACCAATACACAATAGGTTGCAAGGTACTACCCCTGAAGGTGTCAACAAAAAAGTCCCTCATTAGTTATTTAAATATTAAACACCTTCAACTATCCCTCCATAAATACCTCCCCTCTCGAGCCCTTCGCTCCTCTACTTCTAACTACCTCAGGGTCAGTTGTTTTTCAAAGAAACAAGCTGGGGGTAGATCTCGGTCTTCGGCTGGGGCCTCCCTTTGGAACAGCCTCCGTGCCACCTTGAAACTTGAGGAGAATCATCTCCGGTTCCGAAAGCACCTCAAGACCTTCCACTTTGCTTCTGCCTTTGCCCCTCTTCTCCCCTGCTGATCTGTTTTTCTCTCTCGGCACCGTACACCTGGCCACCCTCTGTCCTTCGGGCCCAGGTACCTGCTAACCCTGCCACCATCCTGCACTGCCTCCGGGCCACCCCTTGCACTGGGGTCTATATCTGTACCCATACAGTCCCCTACCCACTTTTTTCTGCACTTATCAGATACACCCTATCTGGCTAACCTAGCACTTGCCACTTGCTGGCTGCACTACCACTGTTTATCGCCTTTATTTATTTATTTTACTTATTATTTATTCTGCTCTCTCTTCTGTTACGTACTTTCCACTTCTCCCCTCTACAATGCACTTTCCCCCGTTTCCCTTTCACATGCACTTGTGCGTTCTCAATGTCACTGGGCCTAGTAAGATCGTTGTTTTTTGTTCTCTCCCGTTTCCGCCCCTTCCTTTGCGTGGTCACGCTCTGTAACACTTGTATATGTGCGATATAAATAAAACATCATTTCATTTCATCCCAACCCTGGGGGTGGACTAGAGGATCACCTGGGCAGAGGGCACTCAGGGACTGGGGAGGGAATATCCAAGAGGAGAAATGGCACCAAACTTTTCTGATCCAGGGGGCGTGGCTTGGTAGCCATGTGAAAGGACGTGCCTGTACGGGAGCTCCCGCTGATCCGTACATAATCCGACTGATACCGCGCAAGGACCGCTGTGATTTGGCGAAAATTGGAAGACTGTGTACATGAAGTCCGGCTGCACGCGAGGACACATTTTTATATGGGTTCGTAGTGCGCACGGATACTTAAGAGCCGAATGAAGCACTGGCGGCCAGACCTCGACGGATGACAAAATGGCCGCCGCCGCTTGACGAGGGGACAAAGGAGCGGTAGATCGGGACCACAACATACGTGCGCCCTCTCAGCGGTACGAAGGGGGCAGCGCGACCCTGCCCATCTGGGGGGAGCGCCGGACAACAGCGGTGCCTGAGACTGCTGGGCGAGCTGAGACTCTCAACAGAGTCGTGGTGTATGGGCACAGTGCCTCCCTGGCTTGGACCGGGACGCTCCTGACTGGAGATATGTCGAACAAGCCTCTGAGGGCGAAGAATAAACAGCCCACGCTCGACGAATACGCCAAGACGTCGCCCGGCCTGGAGGGGGCCAGGAGCAAGGATAAGGCTCAGACCAAGGAGATGGCCGCCGGTGGTGCGAACCAGGAGGTTCTCGCTGCGATCGCGGATCTGAAGGCGACGTGGGAGACCAGGCTCCAACTTGCTGTGGCCGAATTGAAAACCGCGTTGGAACTACAGGTTGGGGCGGTGCAGGAGGACGTGAACCTCCTGAGGCAGGATGTGCGAGCCCTGGCTGAGCGCACGGAAACTTTGGAAAAGGAGATGGGCCCTACTGTAGCAGACTGCACTGCACATAAGCGCGATATCCATGCCCTGGTGCAGCGGGTGGGCAACTTGGAAAGTAGGGCTGAAGAGGCGGAAGGACGTGCCCGGAGAAACAACGTTCGCATCGTGGGCCTGCCGGAGGGGGCTGAAGGCCAGAATCCCACGGAGTTTATTGAGAACTTGCTGCTGCAGGAGATCACTGGGGGAGCCCTGTCGCAGGGGTTTGCGGTGGAGAGGGCGCACAGGGCCTTGAGTAGAAGACCACCGCCGGGGAACCCACCTAGGCCTGTGATCGCCAAGATCCTCAATTATCGGGATCGGGAAAGGATCCTTGAGCACTTTCGCAAGGGGGGCACCATACGGCGAGGAGAGGCGACCATTACTGCTTACCCCGATTACACCTTGCAAGTGCAGCGCAGTCGTATGAACTTTGGGGCGGTCAAGAGGCGATTGCGGGCAGCAGGGTACAAGTATATGCTGCTTTACCCGGCCAGATTGAAGGTTTTCTTCAAGACTAAGATGCTGTTCTTTGACACTCCGGAGGAGGCCATGGAATGGCTCGATGCACAAAACTGTCCTCAGGAGCCAGATGAGCGGACGGCGGATGGAACGGGAAGAGATAAGTGATGCTGCGGGCCCGGTTGGGCTATGAACATTGGGACTGGAATATAGTCGGTATGACTCTGTTTGGTAGTGTATGCGTTAGGACTTCGAAACATGGTCCGTGTGCGCGGATACGGAAGTGCGGGAGGGGAGCCTCCGAGGGCTGGTCTTTGTACCCCAGTTTGAGTCTAGTTTAGTCACTGTGTGTGGGGTGACACCCTGTCGGGTTCTCTACTTGGGTTCCAGAGAGAACCGAACACAGGGATGCCTGAGATCCAGGGATGGAGCTGGGCAGTTGGTTGGGTTAAGGGGGTTAGGGGGGTGGGGTGGGTCAGTTTTTATATGAGCCTGGGAGAGAAACTGGGGATGGGGGCCCTTGCGGTAGGGGGGAGGCGAGTGGTCCTGGGAGAGGGATGGGAGCTACTGATGCGTCATGGGGGACCTTAGGATACTAACGTGGAACGTTAGAGGTCTTAACAGCTATCTTAAGCGTAACAAGGTCATGTTGTACCTAAAAAGACAAAGGATAGACATCGCCCTGTTACAGGAGACACATCTGACACGGGATAAGTTGGAACTGGTGGGGAGAAAGTGGAGAGGGACTGTAGTTGGATCCACATATTCTGCCTATGCTAGAGGTGTGCTGATTTGGGTTGCACCACATGTCCCGTTTAAGCTACTTGGGGAGGTTGTGGAGTCTGATGGGAGGCTGGTCATGGTAAGGGGGCTTGTGGAAAATAAAGTAGTGTGCGTTATAAATACCTATTCCCCCAACCGTGACACGGCGACATACTTCAGGACACTGACCACTAGACTGGGTGAGGGGATGGGGGGTCCTGTGATTTGGGGAGGGGACTTTAATTGTGTACTAGACCCCAAGGAGGACAGGTCAGACGACAGGGTGGACAGGCCCAGCCCGGCGGCTAGGGTACTGCAGGCGCTGCTGGTAGACCTTGGCCTGGCAGACGTGTGGAGGACGAGACACCCTGGCGTGAGACAATATTCACATTACTCGGCCCCGCACCAGTTACACACAAGGCTGGATTACTTTTTCGCCACTCCGGACATTGTCGCGGAGTGTGACCAGATAGACTACAGGGCGAGAGTCCTTTCGGACCACTCGCCCCTGGTCATGCGTTGGCAGCTTTGTCCCCCACGTGCGCGTATTCCAACATGGCGCCTCAGGGCGGAAGCGCTCAGGGATCCAGTCTTCAGAGAAGAAGTGAGGGAGGAGATTGTTGCTTATTTTGAGACGAACACAGGCAGCGTCAAGTCGGCTGGGACTTTGTGGGAGGCCTTTAAGGTTGTAATGAGGGGGGTTGCCATTGCTAAATCCAAAGGATTAATGGGAGGAGTCCTGGCAGAACTGCGTAGAGCCGAGACTGAGTTGGAGAGAGAGCTGGGGGAGGGGGGGTCGGACATGGAGGAGGTCATTAAACTGCAACAGAGGTGCGCAGAACATTGGGACAGGCTTTGTAACCTGAATTACAAGAAGTACATTGAGAGGTTGCATGCCGGGGGAGACAAGACGGGCAGACTTCTTGCTTGGCTGTATAAGAGCGAGACCCCAAGATCCCCGATCCGATCAGTTATCACTGACAAGGGAGTGGAGCAGAACACCCAGGAAGGGGTGAATGGAGCATTCGCAGAATATTATCAAGCATTATATGAGGATCGAGAGGGGGGAAGCCGGGAGGATATAGAGGTAGTACTTGAAGACATAGGCCTGCCCAAGATAAGTGACGAAGAGCGAGAGGAGATGGATGCTCCGATCACTCTGGAGGAGCTGCAGGAGATTGTGCGGCAGCTACCCACTTGCAAGACCCCAGGAGCGGATGGGTTCCCCAGTGAATTTTATAAAGCGTATGGAGAGGAGGTGCTCCCGCCCATGCTGGAGATGTTTAACGAAGCGTTCGAGGTGGGGCGGTTGCCGGAATCACTCAGGGAGGCGATTATAGTACCGCTCCCCAAACCCAATAAACCGGGACATGATTGTGGCTCCTACCGGCCCCTGTCGATGCTGAACCAGGACAGCAAGATCCTAACAGCTGTCCTGGCGGCCAGAATGCGGAGGGTAATAGGCAAGCTGATCCATCCTGACCAGATGGGCTATGTCCCGAACAGGAATATTACCCACAATCACAGGCGCCTTCACAGGGTGGTGGAAAAGGGGGGCAGTGATGACAGCGAAATGGCAATAGTGGCGCTGGACGCGGTTAAAGCGTTCGACTCCGTCCGATGGCCATGGCTCCTTGCGGCTTTGGGGCAGTTCGGACTGGGACCATGCTACATGAGGTGGGCCGAGCTATTATATAGTGCGCCTCTGGCTAGGGTCCGTACGGGTGCAGTAGTGTCAGACAGATGGCAGTTAGGCAGAGGTACCAGGCAGGGATGTCCTTGGTCCCCAATGTTGTACATACTGGCCCTCGAACCCTTAGCAGTTTACCTCCGGCAGCAGTATGATCCGGTGGGCATAGAGGTGGGAGGAGAGTGCCATCTTATATCCCTGTATGCAGACGATATGCTGTTATACCTGAAACACCCGGAAGAGAACTTGCAGTATATCTTGGAGGTATTGGAGAGGTACGCCTGGTTGTCCGGCATAGCGGTTAACCCTCAGAAATCCGTATTATTCCCGCTGGGCAGTTATGTGGGGATACCGGCGGAGAGGTTGCCGGTGCTGCGGATTCCGTGGGCAACGAGCTCCTTCCGGTACTTGGGCATTGACGTGTATCACACGACTGAGGAAGAACACAAGTATAATACTGAACTAGCTGTGGGAAAGATTGAGAGGTGCATGAGGTTCTGGGAAAGATTGCCTTTAGCAATGATGGGTCGCGGAGCTATGCTTAAAATGGTGGTGTTGCCCAGGCTCCTGCATTACTTTAATAACATCCCGTATATGATACCTAGGAAGTTTTTCGCCAGGTTACATAGCGTGTGCAGGAATTTCCTGTGGCACGGCACGCGCAACAGGGTCGCATTATGGAAATTGCAGAACTCTTACGAGAAAGGTGGCGTGAAGCTGCCGAACTTTGAGGCCTATTATATCGCGGCGCAACTGCAATATGTGGCCAGGTGGCTTTCAGATGAAGAGACCCCCGAACATAGGCTGCTAGGGAAAGACTGTTCCCCCTTCTATCTGCGGGAGGTGATTTGGGTGACTGGCTCATGGATGAGAGAGCGTTCTAAGATGCTGGCCCTTGGCAGGAACATATGGCGGCGTGCCTGTCGGATGATGGGTGACCCCGCGCCGTGTATGCCGCAGTTCCCTCTGATCGCCCTGGCAAAGGAGGACGGGCAGCTGAGAACTATTATCCGGACGTATTGGGAGTCAGTGGGATTGATTACAATGGGCGACATCTGGCAGGAGGGGACCCTGATGGAGTTCGATGAACTGGAGGCAGGGTCGGGACTACATAGGGGTCAATATGTAACATATCACAGGGTGGCCTGGGAGGTCCGGAGCACGTGGCCCGAAACTACTTTGGCCGATGAACCGGATGCCACGCTGGAGACGATGTATGACGCATCAGAGGGCGGACACGAGGTCTCTAGATTGTACGAGATGTTGATGACAAAGGTTGGGAAGGATTTAGGGCACCTGAGACTGGAGTGGGAAGCAGAGATGGGGGCCCCGATGTCGGATGGGATGTGGGAGCGCGCCTTGGGGTACCACAAAAAGGTATCGAGGAACGCCAGGTTCAAGCAGATACAGCTCTATATTACGCACAGGGCATATATGACCCCCCTCAGAATTTCCAAATTCCTAGGTAGTGGGCGCCAGGCGTGCCCCAAGTGTAACGAAGAGAATGCGGACATGATACATATGTTCTGGGCGTGCCCAGGGATTGCAACTTATTGGGGTGAAGTGGCGCAGAGGTTGGCAGGAAGGGGTATTACACTTAAGGTGGATTCGGCGTGGGCTTGTCTGCTGGGAGGGTATCCCAGGGCGCGTAAGCTTCGACATGTTGATAAACTTAAAGATCTGGCCTATGTGCTTGCCAAACGTAGGATAGCCATGGAGTGGAAGAAATGTCACAAGCCGCGAGTGGAGGTCTGGTGGCGGGATCTCCAAAAATGGGCGGATGCTGAAACGACAGCGTGGCAAGATGGCAGTATGGCAGGCGATGGGGAAGAAATAGGCTCTCTCATGGCATGGAAGTTGTTGTTAGCTGAACTGTTTTGTGCGGGATCGGCCTCGGCTGGACTTGAGAGCGATGAGGCCCCACCGCACGGAACGGACACTGATGGCGAACACTCTACAGGCTCATAGGGGGGAGGGATGGGGATTGCAGTGCCTTACTTTTTGTTCGTTTGGTTTTGTTGTTTGAAGTGTTTTATTTATGTTTCGTTGTAATGTTGTTTGGTTGAGATAAAATAAAAATACATTTAAAAAAAAAAAAAAAAAACTTTTCTGATCCCGACCTATCCTACCCTCCCTCTACTGTCATAGGATATTGTCACTCATGTCCTGTCCTACCCCAGGACTTTCCATCACATACTCCAAATAGGAGAAAAGAAAAGAAATCTAAAAACAAAGGTTGGTGAAATCCTTTTTCTAACTATCACACTAACCTATCCTCCCCTCCCTCAACTCTTGTAGACTTATGTGAAACACAATCCTTTCCTTCCCTTTTATTCTCATTTACTGAGGATACAAGAATGAAAGGACCAGAACATACACCCATTTACTATCATTATAGTAATAAGACAAGAAGGAGAGGATTCGACTCGTCACCCCCTTACCATTATGAACATCACTCTAACATTAAGGTTGCAAAGAGAAAACTAAAAGTGATGCAACCTTACTATCATAAGTAACCCTCAAGAACTAAGACATGGTATCCCCCATTTTCTGACATTGACCTACTCATCCAACTGTCATGGGATATATTAAGGCACACAGTCTGCGTTACCCAAAATAGCACTGAAGTACTGTGACAAAGAAGAGGGAGTCAGGAGGATACATAGTTCCTATGTGAAACAACGCTATGGCATTGGGACGAAGAAGATGCAAACAGTGGCACACCAGCATACCCAATGGAGATGAATAACAAGGCCAAGCAAGGTCAGGCAATTGACTAAGTATACCCACCTGCAGCCATTAACCAATCACAGGTGTATAAAAAGGTGAGAGAAAGCAGCAACAGCAGTAGCAGTCCTGGGCATGACAGAAGCAGACGTGGTTGTGAAGCCAGAAGAGAAACTGAAAGGAAGCGAGACTCTGACGGGAGCCGGTGCATGCAGTGAAGTGCTGCAGCCTGGAAAGTGACCACACCCGATGGGACTAGGCAGGCTGTTGGTCCTGGCAGGTGTGGCTTCGGAGCTTCGAGCACCTTGGGACAGAGGCGAGGCAGAGGAAGGAGGCCAGGTGAGGGGCCATTCTTCCACCCACCAAGAGGGCACTGTGACAGAGTTGGAGTGCCTGAGGGGTAGAGGAAGAACCCCAAGAAGGATTTAGCAAAGTTTGTGGCAAGCACAATAGAAAAGAAGGTCTTCAAAGGGGAGCCGGTGAGTGTGAGAAGCTGAAAAACCCTGTGTGACCTTGATGTCGACTGCTAGAGGAAGAACTTCTATTCTATCCAGTTTTAAAGTATACATTGTATCTAAGTGGTTGCGTTCCAAAGGAAGTCTCCATGTGAAATGTACTGTAAAGAAAACAGCCTCTATGTGAAGAAGGAAGACCTTTAGAAAAGGGGGCTGTGTGAAGCTGTGAAGTGAGAGCAAAAAGGCATTGCGTGAAAAGGGGAGCTATGCGAAGAGATGAAGCGTGAGCAAAAAACCCAAGAAAAACTATAAAGAATAACTAAGCATTCCAGGCGGGAGAGTGATCCAGGAGGGCCACAGAGACCCAGCCATAAAGAAATATATACTGGGAAGGTTTCCAGGAAGGGGAGTGTTCAAGAGGGAGCCACAGAAACCCAATAAAGAAAATATGAAGAAAGAGTAATGTATAAAGAAAGTGAACGTTGAACGAAAATCTTATTGTGGCTAATGAACTTTAACAAGAGGGCACAGCTAAAGCCCAGGGCACCTGGTTGCATGACCTGTAGTCGGTGGACTGTGTGGTCTGAAACTGCACCACGACTAAGGGAGCCCCATTGAACATATGAACGGCCCGACAAACTAAAGTGAAATAAGCAAAGAAGAGCTATTGCAAATGGGGACGGGAACCCCGAGGGAAACCGGTTGAACTGTCATGGTTTTGCAAGTGGAATTTTCTGTTAAGCAAGTTGAACTTGTGTGTTAGAGAAAATGGAACTTAACCAGTTAAACATTGGTATTTTGAAAGTGTACTCTGTGAAATCTAAAGGGTCTAAGCTTGGGAAAAGGAAGCCTGGGAGACCCATTGAAGAGTGTAAACCAAAGGGCCTTTGGGTTCAGGGAGAGGGAATCCAGAGAAGCCAAATAAGGCACTGAACTTTTTGACAAGTGAATCCTGTACTGTGAACTTTTGACAAGTGAATCCTCAGAAGCCTGTGGAACTTTGTGATCCAGAGTGCCTTGAACTTGGGGAAGGGAGTTAAAGAAGAACTTAAAGAAGGTTTAGTTGTCTGTGTCATCTCTTGATACCATGCCTGTCTCACACCACCCTCAGGGGGTTGTCAATAAAGTGTGGGTTTGAACTCTGAAGGGAGGAGCATTTACTAGATCAGTTGATGATCAAATGCAACAACCAAAAGATTTGCTGTGATTTTTGAGGCGTTGTGGAGGAAGGGTGATATAACCATGGATAAAGCCATCAAGGTTGCGAAGATCGTAGAACACATGGAGTCATGCATAAAGGAATTGGATGGAGATTGATGAGCCCATACACATGACAATGTGAATGATTTGGAGCATTAAGAGAAGACTAAGGGAGTGGAGGAGGTGCCCAAATCAACGGCTAGGAAGAAATTTTAATAGAAGCTATGATAGGAAGGAAGAAAGACAAGCTTTCAACAGAAAATGTTATCACTGTTGGAGTGCTGATCATCTTGTTAGTGATAAGGATTGCTTTCCCTTTCATATATGTCACTATGTCGGGATTGTGGCAGAAAGGGGCACATTGACAAATGCAGTAGGCACTGATCATATAGAGCTTGCTCCATTCACAAAGGAAAGTCGTTGATGAGTGGGCTAGGGGCAAGATCGAGAGATGAGGAGGAAGAGGAAGTGAATGTGGTCAATGCTGTTGACTCCCGCCCAAGATGCACAAAGCCACATTCGATGAGCAGTGTAAACGGAGTTGGGGTCCAGCTGCTTTGCTTCACCCCGTCCTAGCTGCGGTGAAGCTCCGGCTCGCCCTCAGTATAGGCCACTCCTCAAGGGTGAACCTCGGCTGCAGCCTTCTGCTAATACCCGCGCCAGTCCCATCAGGCGGCCAAACTGCCTCCAACACTGGTGCAGCCCAAGAGCCGGCACTGGCCACTTGGACCCAACACTTCACCTCGGTCTCCCATACAAGGGCAACGCTATCCTGCACTGTGGAGAAAGCTTGTATATAAATGAAGGGATGGCATCTTGCGGAGCTCCGTATTATACGCCCATCTTGGTCCGTGTCCCCTGTTGGTCCTATGCCCAGCTTTTGTGTCTGAGCGTTGTCCGCCAGGTCCACAAATAACTCTGTGACACAGTCTTCTAGGTCTGTCCCCTCTGTTCCTTCCTTCAGCTTCTTAATCCTGATGTTCTCCCTCCTTGACCTGTTTTCCAAATCTTTGCACTTCTGTTCCAGAATCCATGTTCTCTCCTCCACCACCTGTGCTTGTGATAACTCTGTGATCTTTTCCACCACCGCTTTTAGTTGACCCTCCATGTCCATTCCTCTATCCCCGAAGTCCTCGAGATCCAAAAGCCTTACAGGACGCATGAGATGGTGCCCGATGATACGTAGCACGCAACGCTATGTCTACGCTTCCGAGCCTTTTAGAACAGAGGATCAGACCCTCTGCGGCAAAGCCCTCACAGGTCAAGGCCGCAGTGTTGAGTGACACAGGTGCGCAGGAGACTCTGCTCGATGAAACGTAGCATGCAGCACTACATCCACGCTCCCAAGCCTTTTAGAACTGAGGATCAGACCCTCTGCGGCAAAGGCCACAGTGTTGAGCGACGCAGGTGTTTGGTGATGAAGGGGTCGGAACGGGACGCGGAATCGAAGAGTGCAAGCAAGGAGCGCAGCCGTCGACCAGCAGAAACCGCAAGGTAGGAAAGGTGTGGACAGGGGGCGCAGCCATTACTGCGTCTTACTAAACTGCCCTACCTCACGCATACTTTCCTTTCCAATGCGTTTTCTTACCTTGCACTGTGCCCCACGCATCCACTAGGCTGCACTTTTTCCAGGGTACTGTACTCTGTTTCTTCATTACTACTACTACTGTTTTTCTTGCACTTCTCTCGCATCTCCTGCTTTTTCCCTCTAGGTTATCGCTTGTGGACCCCAACAACTTCTTTCCCTTACAGATTGTATTGGGCCACAGCTTTATTCTCATTATATTCTTTTTCCAATAGGCCTTTCTTGGTTCCCCCATTCTGGCTTCCAGCTCTCCCCCCTAGGGTGCTCCGAACCGGCTCCCACTGTTGGTACTCATTGTCTACGGCTGTTCTGTACTTTGTACTCTGTTTTATATGTTGTAACCCTACTGGAACCTGCTGTTCTTAGCCTGTTCCCTGTACTTGTGTATCCCTATGTTCTCTCTATCTCCTTCCCCCTCCCATCATACCCCTTCCTTGCACCACAATTGCTCAGCCTTGCAAAATGCCTCCTCTCCTCCCTTTCATACCCACTACGGTGCTCTCTATTTCCCCTATCTTCTCTAATTGTTTCCCTATCTCCTATCCTTCCCCTCTCACAAGGTCTGGTAGGAAGAAGCTTAAGAAGGACATACTGGTCTCCAACCGAGGCCTTCCCATTGCCGATACCTATGTCAGTGCTTCCGCCAGAGGGACTCTCACTGACATCCTCTGTGTCGTTCCTTCACTCGCCCTATGGGCCCTTCAGATGATCGTGCTGCTCTCTCCTTACTCCTCCTCACCCATTAATGATGGCACACGTCTGGAGGTCCTCTTAGCCATCTTCCACTCCTCCAGAGTAATCATTAATGTCTATCTCAATGGTACCATCTGTGAGAAACCTGAAGGTGTCTCACTTACTAGTCCCCAGGGATCGGTCATCTCAGGTGGCCAGGACACGGCCATCGCTATTGGATTAAAGTTCCTGTGGGTGGACCAGTGAGGGAGGTTCTCCTGGATGGGAGGATCTTGGGGAGTCAAAGTGGGACACTGACGGGTGAGACGCGGTATCCCCCTTCTTATAACACCTTTTCCGCACCCTACTCGGTAGGATACTACCCACCCACTTTTTCCAACACAAATACTTTCACACACCACGAAAGATGACGGACAAGCACCAGAGCCATCTACCTGACATGTCTCACCACGAGGGTTAGGCAATTGACCAGAATCGCACACACCAAACGGCCCTTTCCCTTCCCCTCAGGGATAAAAGGTGGAGCACAAAAGCACAATACGAGCAAGGCAGACCGCACACCGGGAGAGCTAACTCAGCACGACAGTTCAAGAGGAGGAGAAAGAGGGCGCTAATTGAGGTGGTAAGAAGGAAAGAAGCAACCTTGCCCTTTGCGACCTCAGCCTTTGAAAAGTCTGCAGACGGAATCGTAAGACCGCGAACAATAGCCAGCGTGTGTTGCAGCAGATGTCAATGGAACACAGGATCCTCCTCCGCTGACAACCAAGTCGGAAAAGCCTCTTAGCCCTATGGTACCAACCTTGACTCCAGAGACAAGAAAAGCCAAAAATAGTGAGCAGCTGATTAAAGAAAGTACAAAGAACTGTTGATACTCAAGGAGAAAGCCAGTGATAGAAGAGTCGAGCACAACAATGGTGCTCACCTAGGAAACTCTGGTCGATTACTCTGCTGTTGGAACTACCGTTACCAGAAGGTCTTGGGAGAAAGGCGAGAAGGGGTCAACGTGGTCATACAGGGGTCTAGTCAAATCCTCTGTACAGTTGAACGCCTTTGACAGACAGATGATTGTGAAAAGAAAGGAAGCGAATCCTGCATCGTAAAATTGGCAAAATGAACCTGATGGAGGGATGCCAATAAAGAAGTGGCAAAGCCCTCAGACCACACCCCTGCTGCAATACATTCGCACCTCCCAGGGATGCAGAAGCGTGATATCGACAGTATATAAAATGGTACTGGCAGGTACTCACTATGAACCCCCTCCAAGTAAGGGTTACTGGGAGAGTGACAGCAGGGCCATACTCGACACTACGCAATGGGGATGAATATGTGAAATCATGCATACGGGGGCGTTCAGTTCGAGGCTACAATTGATTCAACTTAAGATGCTCCATGGGTATATGTATCACAAGCGAGGGCGCATAAAATTGATGCAACCAGATCTGCTGCCTGCCCTAGGTGCAGGAAGGATCAGGCGGACATGATCCATATGCTGTGGGACTGTGCTGTTCTGGGCCCCTTCTGGGAAGGAGTGTTCAAATCTGTGGCGGCCATGCTAGGGCAGAATGTTCCATGGGTGATGCTGTGTGGAATGTTGGGATGGTCCCCGGGTCTGCCTGTGAAATGTCGAAAAGTTTTGGCATCCTGTATGATAATTGCTAGGAGATGTATACTAACGAAATGGACGCATTCCTCCCCCACCCGGAGGTCAAAGTGTGGATGAAAGACTTGCTCCGGCTGAGCGATTCAGATAAAGACTATGCTGCCTTGTGCGGGATGCGAAATAGACCAAAGGACATATGGGGCCCGCTGACGGCATATCTGCTGACCAGGGATGTGGATGGTGACGATACACTACCGCATCCGGGTATTGGTGGGGTAGGGGCAAATTAGGTTTTAGCAAGGTGTATTAAGTAACTCTTGGAGGTTGAATGATGTATAAGGCTGGGACTCTGCTATTGGGCTCCTGGTGCATTATTGTATTCGTGATATGGTCTGTGATGTTGATGTGAACCTGTTAATAAAGTTAATAAAGAGATATAAAAAAAATATTAAAAAAAGAAGGGGCAAAGACAAAAGTCCTAATTAACAATGTGCTGACAAGAGTGAACCCGGCAGAGGGATGTCCACAGTGAACTGTTTATAAAGACTAAGATTAATGAATGAAATAGATGTCACAGATGGGATTGTGTTGAAAGTCATAGTGAACCCAGCAGAGGGAGGCTAACCATCGAGAAGGGTCTGAGCCCGAAGAGGGGGAGCCAGGGGTGAAGAACTATCACAATAACACAAGCAGAGAAGAACTTTTGCAATATTTATTAACCTTTTGTTTAATATTTTGGAGCCCATCAGACCCGTGGAAGCGAGAGGCTTGAATACCGAAGGGCCTGATATTGCTAAAAACTTCTTGTGGATCTGAGTCCGGAAGAGGGGAATCCAGGTGTGAAAAGACATGCAAGCAGAGAGAAACTTTTTTTATTATTTTGTTGAAGACATCAGGTCCTCAGAGGCAAGAGACTTTTTGTAGAAAAGAGACTTAATCACCGAAGGCCCCGATAAGCCTAAAGCAGAAATGTTAGTTTGTTCTGGGGATGCAAGAGCGTCTGCTGTGCTCGTGTGTCCCACTGTGTCCTGTGCTCAAAACGCGGGAAAGGGCGACCCTACTACTTCATACTGACTTATTATTTGTAAACACTTCTTCTTTACCTGTAAACCTTATCTCACACGCCTTGCTTGTATTTAGGTTAATGATTGGCAATAGGTTTTTTCTCAATACAGGCCCTTTTATTTGACAATACGCCACTAGGACTGCCTTTATTATTAATTGATAGTAGTAGCTTGCTCCCATCTTAGATTAGATGTTTTTCCAACCCGCATATACAGTTTAATAAACACCCTTGAACTGTGATCACTTGTGTCTGTCTTTACTGTTGGCACCATGAGTTCATTACACATCCTGGTACAAGGGCCTCAGCCCAACCTTCTACTTTTCGAGAGGCGCCTCCCTCGCCTCATCAACTTTCTTCCTTCTAGCACCCCGGCTACATCTGCGCTGGCCCCTCGGGCACCTTCGTCTACCACCCTGGCTCCCTTGCCATCTTCCTCCATGGCTCCGTTGCCACCCCCTCCCTCCACTACTCTGGCTCCCTTTCCACCCCCTCCCTCCCAAACTCTGGCTCCCTTGCCTCCCTCGTCCTCTACCTCTCTTGCTCCCTTGCCAGATGCCTCTCTCCAAGCTTCCCAGGCTTCTCTGCCACTTCCGGTGGGGACCCTTGACCCCTGTACCTCTCCCCAGAAGTCTTTCAAAAGTGGCAACCTGCTACACTCCGCTACTCTAAACTGTGGCTATGCAGTCACACTTCTCTGACATCTTCCACCTCCATGAACTGCTGGATCCAGATGTGGCGGAGTGGCCCTGATCTTTCCTAAGTTGATTCCGGTCTCCATCATTCCCACTCAAGCCTACTCCTCCTTTGAATGCCTGGTCTGCAGCCTCTCTGTTTCTCCAGGCTCCTCTGTGACCCTCATCACCTTCTATAGGCCACCTGGCCAGGCAACCCTATTCCTCTCTGAATGCGCTGACCTCACTTTTTCTCTCCTCTCCTCTCCTCTACCTCCCAGCGTTTCCTCCTTGGGGATCTCAACATCCACTTGGACTCCCCTGACTTCTTAGGACTTTTCCGCAACCGCTGCGACTCTCTCTGTCATTCCATTCTACCCTCTGTTCCGACCCACTCTGCCGGACACACCTTGGATGATCTAATCTCCTCTGTCATCCCTCTCGCTAACCCTCTCACTACTCCTGGACTGACCACATTCTTCTCTCTTCTCACTTAAAGCTTCCTGTTCCCCTGGCAATGGCCACCCAGCACTGCCATCCTCCTTCACGGTCATCCGACCCATGAAGATAGTGTCAGTGGCAGCCTTTGCCTCTATCTACTCCTGCGGCTGACTCCTATTCTGACACAGTCCTTTCCAACTTTCACCTTTCCATCTCTAACACTCTTGACATCCTTTCCTCAGACATGAGGATCCGCCTGAAGCCTGCCACAAAATGCAATTTTTGGTACGACTTCGACCTGGCCGCCCTGAAACACAAGTTCAGAGCAGCTGAACGGAAATGGGGAGCTTTAGGTTCACCATCTGTCAGGCTGGCCTGCCGCCTACTCCAAAGGCAATATAGACTCTCCATCCTCTCTAAAAAAAAAGGCTCTACATTCAAGACTGCATCTCCGCGGCATCTAATAACACTGCCAGACCTTTTGAAATCTGCAAGGATTTGGCCAATCCTACTGCAATATCTTCCTCTACCACACCCACCCAGGCCCTCTGCTCAGCCCTGGCCTCTCATTTCACCACAAAAACTCAGGACCTCCTGTCTTCACTCTCGTCTGCTCCCCTCCCTCCCTCCCTCTTCCTCTCTCAGGCTCTTCTTGGCCACCCCTTCTCCCCTCCTCCGCTCCTCCCTCTCCCTCTCCTGTCACACCTGATGAGGTTTCCAGACAATTCCGGTCTATGAAAGTCTCATCCAAACAGGTGTCTTGCTGCCCCTCCAGAACCACTAAGGACAACATTGACTCTCTCGTTCCAGCCTTCGCCTATCTCTGCAACCACTCCTTTGACACTGGAGTTTTCCCCTCTTGTCTCAAGCACTCCCTTGTGCATCCTCTGCTTAAAAAGCCTTCTGCCGACCACTCCATCCTGGCAAACTATCGCCCGATTTCTATCACTCCTTTCCTGTGCAAACACCTGGAGAAAGCTAACCCTCCACACTGAATCTGTTGGTTGTCTCCATGACCATCAGTCTGGTTTCAGAGCAGCCAGAGGCAGGGAAACTGCTCTCCTGAACACCCGTGAAGATTTGCTCTCTAACCTTGACTCCAACTCTCCCTCTGTCCTCATCTTCTTCAACCTTTCTTCTGCTTTTGACCACAACATCCTGATCACACGTCTCCAAGATACCTTGGGCATCATGGATCAGGCTCTGGCGTGGCTATCCTCTTTCCTCTTGAAACGAGCTTTATTTTGGTTTTGCAACAAATAAACAACATACAAAGAGTCTGAATCCCAACACTGCCAGCCCGCACAGAAGAGTACAATATGCAAAACAGTGCCGGTGACGTAGGGTTGTCCGTTGATCACAGTCCATAATATGTAGTGTCTATGCATATGATGTCAACCTAACCCTGTTCCTCACCACTGCTCTAGTCAGCAATTGAGATCAAATATTGCACATATGGTGCCCAGACATACGGCAGGCCAAGCATACGGATGAAAGCTGTCTCCACATCTTAACAGTATGCCACATCTTGCAACCACCCCTGCAGGCTAGGGTAGGACCCCTCCCTCATGTCATGGCCACCTTCCTGCGGGCAGTCACCAGTAGCAATCCTGCCAGGCGCCTGATTCCCCTCGGCAAGTCCCTTGTGCAAACCAGAATTGCAAGCACAGAATCTGGCTCTAAGCGGTCGCCAATAATCAGGGACTTTATCTCCAGTACCCCGGGCCAGAAATGAGATATATTGGGCAGTTGCAGGCCAGATGGAGAAATTCTGCCAGTGAGTTACCCCACCTAGCACAAGAGTCCGAAGCAGAGAGAAAATGCCGGTGACGCCTGACCAGGGTATGGTAGACCTGATGTAAGTAGTTAAAATGAATGTGTTTGAATTTGGAATTCAGCGACACACTCCGGGTCTGACCAAGCACATATGCCCAGTCCTCTTCCACTATGCTCCTGCACAGAGGTCTCCCTCCCGCTGCCGCCTCGGCCTCTCTCCGCTTCCCATGGCATATATGCCCTAAGGCTACTGTAGATACGTGGAACCAGGCGGCCCTCCCCTTGGGATTGAATCACCCCCCTGTAGCAATGTCATTGGGGATGTTTAGGGAATGAGGGTAACAGTGACCTAAGTGCATGGAGCACCCGAAAGTACATGGTGTCTAAAGCTGAATCCCCACTTTCTCTCTCGCCTGCTGTATAGAGAGGAATTCATCACCAATGAAGAAATCCCCAAAGGCGACAATCCCCAATCTATCCACCCACCGAAAAAAGGCTTGTTCCCTTGTCATGGCCAACCCGGCCACATACCGCATTGGAAGAAGAGGTGAATAAACCAGGATGTCTCCTAACTTCCCTGCAATCTTCCTCCAGTGATCTTAATAATATTAAAGGTGTTATGCATTGTGCCAGAAGATCAGAGGATAGACGTACGCAACAGGTACGGGGCAGTAAGCACCCTTTCCACCTGGACATGGGGGCGCACAAAACAGGTAGCATACCAGTGGCCGAAGAATTGCGCATGTGCCACCCAGTAATAACGTTCTAGGTCTGGCAAGGCCAGCCCCCCTCTCGCAAGTGGTTGTGTTAGTGTGGCATATACCACTGTCGTTGGTTGTCCCAGCCCAGAGCAAGTCAACGATGAGCCCCCGTAGCCATGAGAAGAAGCCCCCTGACAGAAGCAAGGGAACGTTAAGAAAGAGAGAAAGTAGCTTGGTGAGAATAATCATTTTCACAATCGAGACACAGGCGAGCAGTGTGAGAGGGAGCATCCGCAACCACTGCACCACCTCCTGGAGGGATCTTATCGTCCTCCCATAATTATCCTTAAAGAGAGCGCCCGACTGCGCGACACCTCCACCCCCAGGTAGTGGTCCCTAGAGGACTCCCACCTAAGGCCAAACTCGTCCTCTGTCAAGGGGAAGACAACAGATTTGTTGTGGTTGATCTTAAGACCGGAGAACTTCCCAAACCGAAAGCACTTCTCGCATCACCAGACTCAGATTACATGCCGGGTCCGCAATGAACAGGGCCACGTCGTCCGCATACAAGGAGATGACCACCGTGTGTGGCTCTAACCTCAACCCCCTCCCATAGAATCGCTGCCAGTGGCTCCATCGCCAAGGCAAACCCTGACATGTCCCCCTTCCCAAAGCAAAGCTATCAGATTTGGCGCGACCCACCACAATTCTCGCCGATGGGTTTACATATAACAGGGACACCAATGATACAAAGTGAGCACCTAGCCCCAGTTTTTGAAGTACTGCAAACAAGAAGGGCCATTCGACAGAGTCGAATGCCTTTTCGGCATCCAGAAAAACAGTGATCGCCTGTGTCTCTTGTTCAAGGGCCGCCATGATACCAAAAAAAGGTTGTAGCCCAAACGTTGTATTCCTCCCGGGGATGAGCCAAGCCTGGTCTGCCAGCACAAGCCCTGGCATTAAGGGGAGAAGGCGGTTGGCTAGCAGCTTGGCAAAAATCGTATTGTCAACAATAGCAGATAGTTCGGTACGATGCGCAGACCTCAACCGGTTTCTCCTTCTTATGCAGCAGCACAATATCGCCTCGCGCATCAAGGCGGGAAGTGTGTCATCCACAAGCGACTCTGCATAAACCCACAGGAGGAAGGGGGCGTATGCCTTATTGAACTCCTCAGACAGTCCATCAGGTTCTGGGGACTTGGAACCAGAAAGCCCCTTGATCACCGCTAAAATTCATCCCAGCGTGACCTCTCGGTTTAGAGCCTCACAGAGATGAGACTCACCCAGAACAACGCCACCTTCTCTAGATATTGTCGCAGGCTTTCTGCATACTGCGAGTGCCTAGACCCATATAGTGGTTTGTAGAAGGCTCAAAATACTGCTGCAATGTGCTCCTCTGCATAGAGGGGGTCTCCCTGAGGGTCAAGGATACATTCTACCTGCGGGGACTTGCGATCGGCCACCACTAACCGAGCCAGTAGAGCCCTTGGCTTCTGCCCTTCCCCATATTGATGCACCTGGTGACCGCTGCTCAGGTACCGAATATCACGGTTGGCATTTGCCCTGAATCCGTTGAGCTCCTGATTCTCCAGAGTATCCAATTTTCTTTGACCATACACACCTCACTGAGTCGCATTTAAAACACTCCCAGAGAACCCCTTGCGAGCAGACAGCGCCTTCATTGAATTCAAAATAATTGTTAATCTCTTCCTCCACTTCCTGATGGAACACAAAGTCCTGCGGTGCATCTGATTTGAAATGCCAGGAGTGGGCATCTCTCCTCCCGCCGTCTAGAGTACATTCCAGGAGAACAGGCGAGTGGTCCGACAGGGTCTGGGGGAGAATCCAGCAATCCATCCATGTGAGCCCCTCCACCCAGGACAACAACAGATAATCAAGCCTGGAACTGGTCCCGTGGACCCAGGAGTGAAAAGTAGAAGTGCGCTCGTCCCGGTGCTGCCTCTACCAGTCGTCCAAAAGGATGTAAGTTCTACAGATCTCTTGCACCTGCAGGATCGCTTCAGATACAGAGTCCCGGGCCATCCCAGATCTATGCAGTACAGTGTCAAGAACGGTGTTCAGATTCCCACCCCATATTATGGTGGCATCCTGCCACCCAGCCAAATGGAGCATTACCCAATAAATAGCGTTACCATCGTCCACATTGGGCCTGTAGGAGTTCACCAGTGCCAGCCTTACCCCTCAAGGATACCACAGACCAACAGGCCTCTCCCCTCAACCTCCGTTACCAACAAGATCATGCAGAACTTCACTCCCCTACCTATGAGGATGGTCCCCTCCCCCCACATAGGATGAATATGATGAGAAATACTGATGGCATCCCCAGTGAGCGCCCCACTGTGTTCCGAGGCAGAGGTGAGGTGAGTCTCCTGAAGGAAGGCCACTTCCACCCGATGTCTACGAAGGTACTGCGCTATCTTCCTAACTTTGGGGGGGTGGCTGCCCCCCGCCCGATGTTCCAAGTAGCTACCCGGAAGGCCATATACATTCAATTCCTCCAGGCCAGTGGTGCCGGACTTCGCCAAGTCTCCCACGTGGCCGCACCAATTGAGCACATGCTAGTAGGACACCAGACTGGGATTGGACCCCAAACAAACACCCCACAACATTCCCCCTCCAACATTACCCCCTGTAATACGTGTGCGAAAATGAGCTAAAAAAGTGCGAAAATGAGCTAAAAAAAACACTGCCCCTGTGTGCGGTCATTTTGGACATTCACTTAAATAACCGCAATGGAAGCCTACATTTCTGTGAGCTCAATTAGCATACATGAGTTCTGCCACAGTTGCACATTTGCAATGTTTATATTTGGAAGCAGATGAGTTCATTATGGAGGATAGTTGGCGCATTGTTCACTGAAGGACGCGCCAAGAAGGGAGTCTGAGTAATGCAGGTTCAGTGATAAGGGGTGCTGGGAGCGAGCGCACGGGAGACGAGCTGGGTTTTTCCACTCTGTGCCCCCATGCTTGCTGTATGTCCTTTGGCCGGGGATGGTTGGCAACCTACGGGTGATGAAGTCTCGATGAGAGGGAGGACTTTCCTCTCCAGAGTCCGTTAGAACGTGTGATCTTTCTGCCTACCGGTCTTGGGACTGGGTAGTGTCATGGTGGCCGAGATGAAGTTCTCTCCTTCAACTACCCTAACAGTGATGTATGTTTTCTATTCTTGTTGATGTATATGTATAAGCGACCTTATTCAGTTATAGTGTTGTGTGCATGTTTATATTTTATGTGAATAAAGAGCCGATTATATTCTAACTATTGATCTAAGTGTGGGTTATTGCCTCCCCGAGTCCAAGAACTTTTGGTCTGTGTGGTCTGGTAAGTGGTTCCTAGGGGGAGGACACGACAGAAAAGCAAAACACCCCCCTTGTACATCCGCCCAATCCACCTGAATCCCCCGCCCTCTACCTCCCCTGCATTCATACTCCCTCCACCCCCTCTGGTAAACGCAAACCCACCCGAACATCAGCCTCCCTCCAATCCCCAACTGGAAACATAATCAACGCTGTCCTTGGGGCACTAGTGCCCACCCACGTAGGTGTCATCTCATTCACTTGCACCAATCTCAACACATCTCCGAGGCAGCCCGGAGCATTGTGTAAAGGGGTCAGAGCAGCAAAGTTATCCCCCACTCCCTCAGGTCATCTGGTCTCCCTGATACTCTGGGGAGCCACCGGGCATCAGCCGTCCTCTTGGCCATCCCAACCTCGGTTCCTGACCCCATTCCGGGGTCTTGCGCCGGTCGAACGATGTGGGCCGCCAATCCATTCCAGGAAGTCACTTGCCGCCTCAGGGGTCATGAAGAATTGCGTCTTTCCTTCATGTTGAATACAGAGTTTTGCTGGGAAAAGCATGGCGTACGGGGTGTTGCTATCTCTAAGGCGACACTTAACCCCTACAAAGGATCTCCTTGATGCCTGAACCGCTGCCGAAAAATCAGGGAATACCTGGAACTTGTCTTCATCGTACTGAAGATCTCCCTTCTGCCTGGCTACATGGAAAATGATATCCCGGTCTCTGTAATTAAACATGCAAGCATTGATGGGGTGGGGGGCCGCCCCTGGAATTGGTTGTGTTGCAGGAATCCGGTGGGCTCTCTCAACCACAAATAAAGAGGACAGCTCAGCTCCTCCAACGACCTCCCTGCAAAGAGCCTCAACAAATTCCTCCATCTTAGCCGGACCCTGGCGCTCCCGGATCCCTACCAGGCAGATGTTGTTCTGGCGGGCCCTGCCATCTCATTTTTGGCGGTCACCGTCTTGAGTTGCACCTCCTGGGCCGAAATCCTGGCCGTGAGTGACGTCGACCCATCTTCAAGAGCAGAGACTATGTGCCCCGCCTCATCCAGGCGATTGCCGTGTTTATCCAGCTGATGCTGGAGCATATCCACCTTAGAGGAGTTTAGAGTCCAGCCCACGAATGTCCGCCTTGAGGTCCATCAGAATCTCCTTGATGTCTCCTTAGCCGCCCCAGAGGTTGGTCCCCCAGCTGCCCCTTCATCCTCCTAGGGCAAAGCTTGGGGAGTCTTAGAGGTTGTGGTCGCCTCAAACCCCAGCTTCCTCTGTAATGTATCTGCTTTCCCTGGGACAGGGGGTCTCACCTCCAAAAAGCAGGATCAACAAAGGACAGACAACAGTCAGGATAATGCTCCCCAGATTGGGCCCTCGGGTCCCAGACAGAAGACCTACTGTTCAAAGATCAGTGCTCCAGGCACACCAGGATCAGGAACATTCCACCTATGGGTCAGCCCCTACACATCTGAGCAGGGGGCACTCACCACTCACGTGTTCCACTAGGCCAAAGCTGCAGCTCTATTCAGGGCCTCAATGCAGTGTTCCTTCCAATCAACGCTCGCCCAGCAGGGGCTGCCCCTGGTCCTACCTGGGCCTCAGTACATACGCCACCGCTGGCTCCAGAAGTCCTGGGTGCTGTAGGCCGACTCCACACCGCCTCTTCCCTCTAGATTTTGCGGAGTCACACTGGAGCTCCAGCGGCCCGCAGGACTCCCCCGGGGGTCCTCCTCCACACTACAATGTCCTTGCAGCCTGGGCCAGGCTGCTCAACTCCTCCTCCTCCTCCTCCTCCCTTTTCTCCTCCGTCAGCGGGCACACCTCATCCTCCTCCGGTAGACCACTGGAATCAGAATGCTCTCCTCGGATCGGCCCCTCCGCTCCTGGGTTTCCACCAGCGTCCTCCTTGCACTCGGCTGTCAACTCCCCCTCGAGCCTCCCCAGAGGGGGGATGTTCGCCACAGGCTGGCCTCCAAGCCACTAGGGCCGTATGCCGCCTTTGTGAAATCAGGGGTCCAAAACAGGTTGAAGACACAGATCTATCTCCAGGGTGCCCCCGGGTGCCTCTCTGCTGCTATTTTCAGGATTTTATGAGCCGACGCGCAGAGCTCAGCAAAACTCTGCCATTCCTGGCCGGGCTCACTAGCACCACCCCTTTTTCTTAATCTACCTTACTCTACTCTCTGCCCTCTGCAACTCATCCAAAACAGGACTGCATGATTTATCCTTAGCCTCAAGCCCAGGGACTGTATCTCTCTGGCTCTGAAATCGCTTCACTGGCTACCGATGGCTGCAAGGAACAAGCTCAAGACCCTCTGATTCATCCACAAGGCTTTCTGGGGCCAGGGCCCATACTATCTCCAACGCTCTCTTCCTAAGTACCTTCCTTCCAAAGCCCTCCGCTCGTCTACTTCCAATTCTCTGCAGGTGAGTCGCTTTTCCAAGCAGAGACTGCGTGGTAGATCTCTTTCCACTGCCGGTGTCTCCCTCTTGAATGGCCTACCTGCCACTCTCCGCCTTGAGTTGGACTTCCTTAAGTTCCGGAAGCCCCTCAAGACCTTCCTTTTCTCTTCCTCTCCCCTGCTAACCTTTCCCATCCTCCTTTTCTCTCTGCCTTCCCTCGGCTATCCTTCCCTTCCTCCTGCTCAGTTACATTGACTGGCTCCCTGGTACTTCTCTGAGTCATATAGGACACCTGGTCCCCCCTGCCCGTTCCTAGCACTTGCCTTCGGGCCCTCCTGCACTGCCACCTGGCCTTCCTTGCAATTCCGGGCTTGTTCCCTGGGAGGGTCTGCCTTCATTGCACTTAACCCTGCCTTCATTGCACTTAACTGTTGCACTGGGTACACTTCTCTCCCTTCCTCTCCCCTGCACTTCCTGTCTGTGCACTTGCACAATCTAAATCATAGTAGGCCTAGTAAGATCCTTTGTCTTTTTCTCCCGTTTTCCCCTCCCTACCAGTTTGCGCCTTGAAACACTTGTGTATAGGTGCATTATAAATAACCTATCAATCAATCCATCTGTCGTGAACCATTGGATGCGTCCTTTCTGGACTTCCTGGTCTCTGACCCATAGGGGCTTGCACTCAGCAGTACTCCCAACATGGCCGCCGAACGCGGAATACTGTTTACCAGTTTCCGCGCCGTACGCATTACTTTCTATAAAGCGGACACGCAACCGCGGCCCAGCGCATCTCAACGCTACCGCTTGCCAGGCTAGAGGTGTGCTGCTGTAGTTCGCTTGTGCTTTCCCTTTGATTCCTGGTTCCCGGTTCCCCTAAATTCCTCCTCCTTCATTCCCCCTCCTTTTGTCCTCCTTGCATCCTGGATCTCCGTGCACTCGTCTTCTCTGTGCACTCTTACTGTTTTCCTGGATTTCCTAAGACTTCCCGGACATCTGAACATTCCCAGGACTCGGAACGCTGAACGCACACTGGAACCCGAGGACCTGCACTCAGGGTTACACAAGACCCGAACTCTACGAAAGAAAACTCCATCGAAGAACTCCCACAAACAACAAAGACAGGTGAGAAGGGGGGAAACCTGTGACACCATCCTGTATCTGTAATGTCACTTTTAAAGCTGGCCAGCACAGAGTCAAAGTCTTCCTTTGTAAGCAGCATTTCTTCTGCTCCCACTTCTCCTTGGACACAAATCGGATTGTCAATTGATTGGGGGGAGGTGGACGCCCCACTCCCCATTCTCTGGTTTTCTCTGTCTGTCCCCTCTTCTTTGGCCCCATTTACATGCAACTCACTTGTCTAGATGATATGTGGGAGCCCTCAGGGAGTTAGTGGTGCGTTCACTCGGCTGCTCACTATTATTGGTCCTGTCTTCTCACCTGTCTCTCTGACCTGTATGTCTTCAGGTAGTGTAAGGAAGGCATAGTTATCAGAAGTATGAAAGACACAATGAGTACAATCCAAGGGTGTTTATTGAACAGCATACGGGTGATAAAAACGCCTAATCTAAACCTAAATCTAAAATGGGAGCAAGCTACGACCATCAAAGTAAAAACGAGTGCTGTTCTAGTGGTGTTGTGTCAAAACAAAATGGCCTATACTAATAAACCTATTGCCAAATTGTTACTCTATGTAACAAAAGGATGTGGGACAATAATATGTATAGCAAAAGAGTGTAGTGCAAACTGAAATGCCCAAAAGGGTTTTGGTAGTTCAGGACTGCTGAACTAGTGCACTCCCTTCCACACGTTACATCACGGGACAAGGCGGAACAGTGGCATGACTGTGAGCACCCCTTGAGTCTATAGGCATCGGAAGCAGTTTCTTCAGAAAAGGCAGGATCCCTCAGATCAATGTCTTTTGTTTGGCATCCCTCTGTCGGGTTCACTGTAGCCTTCAAATCAATGTAAGTTAACTTTACCAGCTCTGCTAGCTTATAACACTCAGGAGCTCTTAAAACAAATATTTGGTTCACTTTCACTGATTCACTCAGGTCCCCCTCCTCCGGGCTCAGACCTTCCTCTGCAGACATTTCTGGCTTCCCTCGATCGGGTGCGAGCCTTCAAACCGCTAGCATCACACTTATTTTGCAATCTTTCACACTTTCACTTCAAAGTACTTGCACGTTCAATACAGAGACTTCTGATAGGCGATCGCGATCGCGCCTCACCGGGTAACTCTGTTATATTGTAGCAAGTGCATTTATTTTCAACAAACAGGCTTCTCTTTCTCACGGCTGTCGTCCTACGCGTAACCCACAATAATGGATACAGTTCCAAGGTTTATACTAGCCTCCTCTCCCAAGAACCTCTGGTATCTGCAGTTCTTAGTTAGCATCAAAGGGCTAATAATTCCTTAGGTTTAGCTTTATACTTCGTTTCACCTTCTGTCAAAGTCTTTCGACTGTACGAGGGGGGGGCTTGTACCCTTGACCTTACCCTGGTATGACCACTTTGACTATTTGCCTTCACTCTTGGTTACACTCCCCAGTCCTTCACATTTCTTTCACGGCTTCTCTCACATGCACAATCTTTTCATTCTTCATTCTTGCTACAAGGTGCTTTTGCTTGCGGTTTCTCAACAACCCAATGAGCACTTCAAACGTTAATGTCCTTTTCATTTATCAACAGAAGCTGGTCTCCCATTTCACTCACTGACAGCGGCTGATACAGTTTATCATCAAGGCTTTTGGCCCAGGGCGGCTCGCCTCCTTTGAAGTCCTCACACCGCACATGAATGAGGTACCGCCATGACAGAGAGAGAGAGAGAGAGAGAGAGAGAGCTTAACTAGAAAATGGAATGAGGGTGTTCTGCAGGAGAATGGGAGCAGAGATACTGTGTCTCTCTTCCGGGTGCCCCACTCCCACAACCCAGGGACCGCCCATCCAGGTGATCCTCCCACACTGGTCCACCACCGTGGTCTGGATCCAATAGCGATGGCCGTGCCCCGGCCACCTGAATGACAGATCCCAAGCGACTGGTCTCACAATAGCCATAAAGGTACGCTTCTCCAGCACAGATATTCTGCCGTGCCTGGTTCACGCAACTGTCAGTGAGTGCGCCGCTGGGTGATGAGTAGTAATAAACATGGTGGCTCCCGCACCCGCAGGCCCCACAGTTTCTGGGCTGGCTCCTGTGGACCCGCCTCAGTCCCAGCCTTCTTCTGGGCCCGTTACTGTCCAACCACTAGCAGAGGTATCTGGCCCCATACTCCTCCAAAGAGATGCCCACCATCTGTGTAATTGTCTCTAGGCTACCCTGCCAGTTCATGCACTATCCACATAGAGTACAGTCTAGGTCTGCAACGTGGCTTCCCTATGGCTCCTCCACTGCAGCGCCCCTCCCAACTCTCATTATGCTGATGAGGCCGCTGCCGACACCACATGAACCCAGCCAGGCCTGGTGTCTCGACTTGCAAATGCTCCAACAGAGGGCCAGTTCCTGGCCTCCCCCTGCTCCTGATGCCGGGCACGGTTCACCCGCCGCTGCTCACCTCCCTTATCTCACTGCCGCTCCTGGGCCACTACAGAGTTACCCGCTGCTGCCTCCTGCCTCCTGCAGCTCGTGGTGGGCTTACCCATCTGCACCGTGCTCTGCACTGTCCCCCAGCTACTCTCATCTGTCACAGCTGTGTTCCTCCTGCCAGTAGGCTCCACCGCTTCCCGGGGGTTCAGGCGCCAACGAGCGCAGCCGCCGTTTTTTTGGACACAGCATACACACTTCTCCGCGGGGCTCCCCTTACACCACTGCCTCCACTACTACTTCAGCAGCATGCTTTGCTCCACAAACCCAGCTACTTTTCGGCACTCGTATTGTTGAAATTCAGGGGACGTTACGAGGTTTGGGAGTCTTGCATCCCCACTCGCCAGGATGGGAGACATTTCAGGTGGCATCCACAGAGCCCACCATCTTTGCCACGCCCCAGAAGACCTTTTTTTTTTAAAAAAAAGAAAAGATCACCCTGAGCTCATCCTTCCGTCTCACGTATAACCTTACTAAAGGCTACTGTTAAGATGGGATTGTTATATTGGGGGAAAGCTAGGTCTGGAATGAGCTCTACTTCCTCAACTTGTGGGACAGGCTTGTCCTTTTTCTTTTTGGCTGCTTCGCCAAACCCTTTAGTACCCCTTTCTGTTTCTTTCTGCTCTTGAACATTTTGGGGAACAGGGATTATAGCTTTTTCAAAAATGCCCTGTGCCATTTCCCCCCCCCTTCCGTGACACTATACGATTGACTCACATGGTTAAGGAGTAAGATTTTTACATCTTCCCTATAGTCAGGGTCAATTACTCCAGCCAAGATGTCTAGACCGTACCTCCAAACCAATCTAATGTGTTGTATATTCCTTGGGGTGGTGAGAGAACTAGACCAGTAGGGATTAACTGTCTTTCCCCAGGGGCTATCGTTACCTCGGCATGACTATGTAGATCGAAGCCTATGGACTCCATCGTGGCTACTGTGGGTGCTGAGACTTTGGAAGTACGTTTAGTAAATTATCCAACTTTTGTCAGCTGGGCCTGATCCCATCCGCGACACCATATGTCGTAAGTCAGAAGAAGGAGGCAGACCAGTGTGTTCCACTGTTAAAGGATGTTTATTGAAAACATTTCCCTAGTCTAAGTGTTCCCCTATCTAAACACAACTAAAATAGGGTGCATGTCATCTTGTCTAAATTTCCAAGTACGTCTGTCCTCTGTCCAAAAGCTAATCCTTGCCGACCCTACCAGTTTTCCTAAATAACTGAAGGCTGGGAGAATGACTCCCTTCTCCTGGAATTGCTTAGCCAGCAAATGTCTCATAATATATGATTTTCAAGTAGCTACTTGCTATTTGCTGTCCCTGTATGTTCTGTTCTTTCAAGGAAATTTGCCAGTTACTTTTATTTACGTCTGTTTGTACTTTCAAGTTCCTCTCTCTCTAGGCACTCGGGCCACCACACATTTCATTACGCTGGTTCTCACAATGGTTCACTTAACTACAACAGGAAACTGTAATTTTCCTGACACCAGTTAGTACTTCAATCTGTATAGCTCTGGGATTACTATTGGGTATTCTTTGTGGTTGCATTGTCATCACACTGGGATCTTTATAATGTACCCAGTGTCCGGAATCAGTCCTTTTATAGGCTTTCCATTCACTAGGATATTTAGGTAGAGCTTCCTTATTATTCTCACTCTTTTTAATACGTTTACATTGATTGGGACAAGTAGGCTGATTCCCCTTGTGCTAATCACTCTCCTCAATATATTCACGATCATTGGGACGAGCAGGCGGAGACCCTTGGGATTCTCACTCTTCATAAAGTATTCACATTTACTGTGACAAGCAGGTTTATTCGAATCGTCAGATTCATTTCTGTTATTAATATGTGTGATAGTATTCTGTTTCTCTTGATCTGTGCCTTTTCCACTGGGTTTCCTGCTCTCCGAGTTACCTGTATGGTAGTAGGTCTGTGTCACCGGGTCGACACTTGCCTTTGGCGTTCCTTTTACAGTTCGTCAGAATGGCTTTCGCGTTTGACTTGTCTTCTCGATCCGACAAGTTTTGTTGTTATTCGCCCAGGGAAGTCTTGGTGTGAAAAGGAGGTTTCTCCTTGTCTCTTCCCCAGCCACCACCAGGTAAGTACTCTCTTCTCTGCAAGTTTCCCCAACTGTTCCTCCAGGGACCGGTACCTCTCATTTGAGCTTCATCAGTTCCAGCCTTCACACAGTACCGCTTGTGCACCTCAGCATTCCAACTCCTCGCTTGCATTTAGTACAGCGTTCTCTCCTGGTTATCAGCTTCCACTGTGCTGATTCGTAACTCACGTGTCTCTCTCCCTGGTTCTATGGCTCTGCCCCTTTTTATGATGCTGTCCTGGGGCTTCCCCAGTTCCCAGCCAAAGTCCTTTCTTTGTATCGGATTCCTGCTCAGCAGGACTCATTTGGGTTTCTTTGTCCCAGTGTCAGACAATGTGGTATTCTTTCTCATTCTTAGGTTCCCAATCTTTTCACTGTTATTTAAGTACTGATCTTCTGTAGACAGGTTGCAATAACAGATATAGGAGGAGTCTGGTTTTCTTGTAAATTATATTGCCTGAGGGTGTTTCTTATTGTGATGGAAAGGGAGTTCCTCGTCGGAACGGGGTCCATGTCCTCAGGAGGGTAGTCTATCCCTGTGAGGTCCCACTTGCCACCACTCATGTAGGAAATGTTGTCTAGCGTGCTCACCTCCCTAGCCTCACATGGAAAGGCAAGTGACTGAATCCCTTGATTTGACACAACACACACACACACACACACATATATACACACACATATACAATCTGACAAAGCCCGAGCAGGGTGAAACGCGTTGTGTTTATTTCTGTCCATGTTGTTTATTATGGAACCAAATAAAAAGAGGATTAATTATATCTGAAGGGGTCGAAGTGGTTATTTAATTCCTGGAGTGAGTGCCAGCATTAATCGGCAGAAGGGGCATCCCTACTGTCAAGTCTTTCTCATATATAACAACAAATACACACATTTTTATCATTTAAAAGTTAGGTTCCTCACACTTTACATAAACACACTAGAAATTAATTTCAGTAAAACAAGTATAACTGTAGAAAGTAAAGTGTAAACATTGGGCAATACAATTCAAACATATACCCTACGTTATCCACATATGGTCCGTTAACTTTTAAAAGTCCTTCCATACCAGGTACGTAGGCCTAATGTCCCTAAAATGGTCAAGAGTTCCAGGTTTCTACTGACGGATGGAGTTGGAAGTCTTAAAAGTTCAGAAACAAGTAGTCGCAAAGCCAATGAGTAGGTAGTAGTCCCAGAAGAATGCACTTAAAATGTAAGTAAATGTTTTGAGGGTACTCTCCCAATCACACCGTACGGTTGCCATGGGGGGGGGCTAGGGCCAGAACTCCACCATCCACGACCAAGGGTTGGGGAGGACTTTGCGCACGTGCACTACTTATATGGTACTCGAAAAGGCATTATGCAGTAAGTGCACGTGGAAAAAACATGGTAGAAAAATATCGCCACCAACAGCCCATCTTGGACACATCAGAAAAGTAACAGGAATATTACAAAAAGAAAAAGGAAAAGAGACATGAAGTACCCGTTTAGCACGTCATTGTAGGGTGATGTGTGCTACATTAAAATAACAAGGAATCTCACAAAGGGGACAGGATCCCCCTGCACTGGAAGTCTTAGGGAATGACCAGTATCCCTAAAGAGATGAGCTGAGCAAGGAAGGCAAAGCAAAAAGGCTTTACTTACCTTCAAGTAAAGACAGGGTTCAAATCATAATAATAAGATGGAATGTTAAAATTGATGGAATTTGAGGGAAAGCAGCACAAACAACATCCTATCTAACAGTCCCATACAAAAGGGTGAACAGCTTTTGGTTTTCAAGGTCTTTGTCATATAGCTGGTTGCATAGTGCTTGCTTTGTGAACTAAGAAACCCTCTCTCCTACCTGACTCAACATGATGTTGTGCCCGTGTGGAAAAGGATGAACGTTGACTGCTGGCTCCTGAAGAAGTACGTGTGCCACCATCTGCTTTATCAGATGAAATCTCAATCGAACTTCCCCGCTACATGAAACAGACAAAAGAAATTAATATCGTTGACATAGACTTATTAACATAATATGCCTATAATATATTGCTTTTATGAAACTTGTATCCAAAAGCAGTTTCCACGCAAACATTCATTTTCTTCTATATAAATTCTATTAATCCATGTCATGGTAGTCATTGTACCTTAGATAGATCATTGGCTACGTTACCCTTCTCAAGATTAAACTCAACACGTGCAGCTTGATTATGTCTAGCATTTACCTTAGTGTAAACTACACAGCACATGTTTGAATCAGTACCAAATATATGGTGTTTTTGTTCATTATTATCATTATGTATTCAGTATTCAATATTTTTTTTAAAAAAAATAAGCAAAAGAAAGTCATTCAAACTCAAATATAAACTGTGTAAACACTTTGGTTTCCAAATTCAATTTAAAACAAGCACTGAAATATTCACATCATTGGTCGCAGGACACAGGTACGAAAAAGATGTGTGCATGCTGTGATAGTAGACATCTTCCAAAGTCACACATACCTTATAGAGCATTGATACTGCAAGAAAGTGCCAACTACTACAAAGGAAAAGATCTTATATCATTTAATGGCTTTCATATAAAGTTATAACAGCTGCAGATTTTGGATTTCTGAACCTATCTGAGGGCGATTAATCTATATGGCAAAGCTCTTGGCTGCTATGTTCTTTGTGCAGGAGATCACAATCATGATGATGGTTGCTGTAGTATTTTTCATCATTAATGTTGGGTAACTATAAAGGAAGTATCATTGTCCTTCAAGGCTGTAAGATTGGTTTAGTTGTTGGACAACTTTTAAAAGCTTGATAGATGCTCAAATGCAACCAGAGAAGACCTCAGAGGTACATGAGCTTCCGATACACACACTGATTTCCAGGTGCATATGTGACACGATTCAGAACATCACATGTTTTTTTAAGCACACCAGGGACATCCATGCCCCTCAAAAGCATGCCTTGGCCTCCATATTCATTTGAGGAACACCTCAGGTGGCAATTTGAGACTGACAGCCCGTCAGAAATCTATGTGCTTCTTGTTACCCAGAATAAGAACAATAACAGAATCTGGCAAACTCACCCCTTCCCCTGACAAACTCTTAGATGTGGCTGATCTTGTTGGAGTGCTTTCTCCAGAGGCATCTACAGGGGCACCCTCTGCCTCCCATGGTTGCAGTGCCTCCTCCCGCTCTGGCTGCTCTGGCTGCTCTGGCTGCTCCTCATCATCCTCCTCCTCCTCCTCCTCCTCCTCCTCTTCCTCCTCTTCCTCCTGCCAGAATGACGCACTCTGTTGTTAAACTGTTACTTAAATACTTAGAAAGATTGTAAGACTAGCACTAATAGGCAGTGAGCATTCAGATTGCTCAGAACATGAGCTGATTCACATGGCACAAGTTTGGAGCAAGATGTTGGCTTGATACCTCAGCTCCCCATGCTCCGTCTTCTGGCAAAGTAAAACAAAAAGGAACAACGAACTGTCATCTCAACCATTCACCTGCCCTTTCCACTCTGCTGTCCTCACATGGCACCTGTCATGGAATTCCAAAGGGGCTCCTTTTAAAAGGTATCTGATTTAGATGGTTGCTACTGTGATATCATTGTTTGTGGGGGCGGAGATGAATAATGTGAATATCATTTTTTTTTTTAATGAGGGGGCCTGCTTAGCCCACCATGGGAGACATTAATGTCTAAAGACAAAATTAACAGAATACCTGAGATATTATACACAGAACATCTTCACTCTGTCCCCATCTACAGGGAACGTGAAGATGAACATATGGATAGTTTTTGAGGTCTTGCTTCCTGGAAATGTACACACAACATGGCAACATGCATGTTCACCCCATGGTAATTGTCTTGCATAATTCTTGGATAAAAGGCACTATATAAATAAAATAAATAATAAATAAAAATTCTCTTCTAGGATCTTTGTCAGGGAAGGGTAACAAATGGAAAAGATTATCTGTGTTTTGGATCATTTACAAGATCAAAATAGTCTGGAGGAGATCTCCTTTCTTGATCTACATATTTACTTTAAGAATAACAAAGTAAAAACTAATCAGAAAAGAAAACAGAGGTCCACCTGCTCTTTCATGTCACATGTGGTCCCAGACAAAGCACAATCAAAAACATCCCACTATGAGAAATTATAGGAGTCTGAGTAAACAAATGAATTTGAACTAAAATCTAAAAGAAATAAAAAAGAGATGTGTTAAACGTAGATGAAGAAGCTAACACGAATAATGACAACAGCAGAACAAGAAGTTTAGATTTAGAAAGAGGCTCACTGCTCACTCCCAAAAAAAAAGCTGATGACAAGAAGGAAAAGAGAATAAGATTTGTTAATCAATATTCTGAGTATTGTTATGTAATATAGAAGACAGTATGCAAACAATGGAGTATCCTGCTACTAGATATGGGCCTACAGTGGTCATTGAAGGAGCAGCCTTAGATTACACAAAGCCAGATTATTCTGAATCATTTAAATCCTACTTATGACATTTCTGAAGCAACTATGAAGTAAAGTAATGGTTACCGGAACGAGTTAAGGGATTCTGTAAACGTGGGACATGCAAAATGTTGTCTAGTTCAGGGTCTGATAAGCACTCAGACCTTTCTGATGAACTTGTTTTCTGTCGCACCTTGGTCTTAAAGGCTGAGTCCCGAGAGGTCTTCTTGCTCTGTTGGTTTCTCTGCATGATTCGGGAATCATGCAAAAAAGGGTCTCCGGACGCCACCCTGGCCAGTGAAATGCCCACCGGCCAAGGAAACAGCCAGAGCCAACCGCCTGTCAGGAAAAACCCTAAAGGGTGAAAAAACCTGATCGATATAAGTAGGTAGCAATAATGTAGAACAGATGATTTAGGAGATGATAAGACGTCCAAGGTAGCAGGCCCAAAGGCAAAACAAAGGAATCCAAGTAGATTAGTACAGCGGGAGGGCTCAGAATAAGAGCATGGAAGGAGGGCAGGAGGAAGAACAGGCAGCACAGGAAGGAATCAAGACGAAGCAGCAAGGGCAGAAGGAAGGGGGAAACGGAGGACGAAATTAGCAAGGAGAAGCGCTGGCTAGGATTACCTTAGCAACGAGACACCCAGAACCCTTTCCGGGAACAGATGATATCCAATGCAGCAACGTAACCACGCTGCGAAGCAGCAGCAGAGCGGCATGTTGGAACAGAAAAAGCCTCCGAATGTATAATGAACATGGGCGCCATCTGGGAAAGATATCTCAGTGCAATAAAACTATATGTTTGTCTCCATCTCGCCCAGATAGATATGTGTCTAAGTGGCCTGTTCATGACAGTATGCCCCTTCCGGAGACCCAGCCCGCCAGGCTTCCCGGGGTGCAGTCGATGAAAGTGTTGTACCAACCTAGGAACAGAAACTTTGACCACTGGTTCCCAAGACCATTCACTGGGAGGGTAGCATTTCCATTCTATCAAATAGTGCAGCCAACAATATCTGTATCAAGAATCGCAGATATGAGAAACCTCGTACTCAGGTACGTGATCAACCAAAATAGGTGTTGGAGGAGGCTTATGAGCAGGAGAGGCAGGATGGTACGGTTTCAACAAGGAAACATGGAAGGTGGGATGGAGGTGAGACTATGAAGGAGATAATTGCAAGCCATAAGCAATTGGATGGATCTTCTTAGTTATCTGAAAAAAGGACCGAAATACCGTGGAAACAATTTAGATGGACATAGATGTCTTGGCAGGTATTTGGAGGAAGGCCACACCTGCTGTCCAGGTGAGTACGAGGGGGCTTCTTTCCTTTTCCGATCTGCATCTAGTTTGGTAGTCCGTTGAGTGGATTCCAACAACACCAGTCCAGTGTGAACTTGTGAATGTCTTGAATGTCGGTGGCCCATTGTTCCACGGTAGGGCTTGTAGTGGGCTCAGTAATTGGAACCGGTAGCAAAGTGGGATGCAAACCATAAGTACTGTTAAATGGAGTCGTCTTAGAGGAGGTATGGATTGAGTTATTGTAAGAGAAATCTGCTATAGGTAGCAGTGTGACCCAATCGTCGTCTACCTTAGTAGCAAAAAAAAACACAGATATTGTTCAAGAGTCTGGTTGACCCTTTCCGTGACTCAGTTAGACTTTGGATGGTATCCTGAAGAAATTGTTCTTTTTACCCCTGTCAAACGACATAAAAGTAACAAAAACGGGAAATATATTGGGAACCATGATCAGAAATGTTGCTATTCGGTAGACCATGTAAGTGAAATATGTGTGAGTAGAACACAACGGCCATCTGTGCCACTGTGGATAACTTGGATAAGGGTGAAAAATCGACAAATTTAGAAAAGTAGGCAATGCCCATCATGTTGGTAGTATGACCCTTAGATTCAGGAAGATCCACAATAAAGTCTGTGGCAATCTTTTGCTAGGGTCACAAAGGTAGTTTAGGTTGTAGGAGTAACCCAACAGGTTTGTCTTTGGGTTCTTTAGTTTGGGCACATGCAATACAGGACCTGATATGTTGTTTTATGGCAGGGACCATTGCAGGCCACCAGAAATATCAAAGAATCAAGTTCTTAGTAGCATTTATCCCCCTGTGTCCAGCGGTGAGCGAGTCATAGCATAGACAGTGAACGGTCTCTCTAATCCGTTCAGTCGGGACGTAAATGCGATGGTCTTTAAAGAGAAGATTCTGTCCCTTCTGTAGGTTCCAGGGATTATCCATGGAACGTGATGTTTAATCCGGTGATTTAGCTGTTTCTTGTTTGAGAAGGTCCAGAAAGCTCTCCAGGTGATAGATGAACCTTTTGTCCTGAAACATCACAGTATTTGGCATGGATGCAGCAATGGACATAGTAGGGTTACGTGACACAGCATCTACAAGTACATTTTGAGATCCAGGAATGAAAGTGAGATCAAACTGGTACCAGGCAAAAAAGAAGGCCCATTGGACTTGTCAACTATTTTTGCACTCCAATGATTGCAGAGCTTGTACATTCTTGTAATCAGTGCATATCTGAACAGGGTGCATTGCTCCAAGTAATAAGTGTCTCCATTCAGGACAGGCTTGTCTTAGTGGCAAAAGCTCTTTTTCAAGGACTGAATAATTCTGCTCACTATCATTCAATGTTCTGGATAGGTATGCCAAAGGGTGTTCTAACCCATCAGATTGAAGTTGGTTCAGGACTGCACCAATAGCATAGTCTGAGGCATCCGTTTCCACAGCAAAGGGCTTGTTGACATCCGGCTGTGCCAGTATGGGTGATTGAGAGAGCATCTTCTGCTTCATATGACTGATGAAATGCTATGCCATTCTTCAGTAGAGTAGTAATGGGTAGCACAATTGTAGAGAAGTTGTTAATGAACTTCCTATAGAAGTTTGCTAACCCCAGAAAACAATGGACCTGTTTTACCGTTGACGGGGCAGGCCAGTCCAGCAATGCAGAGACTTTGCGAGGATCTATGGAAATGCCAGATTTGGAAAGTATGGAACCCAAATATGAAACAGAATATTGGTTAAACTGGCACTTTTCTGGTTTTGCCAACAAACGGTGTTGTCTTAAATCGTGACAGTACCAAGCGTAAATGCTCCACATGTTCCTTGGGTTTGGATGAAAAGACCAGAATATCATCCAGATAAATGATGACACAGTGGAACAATAGATCCGAAAATACCCTGTCCATGAAGTGTTGCAATATTGATGGAGCATTCATGAGGCCAAAGGGCATAACCAAGTACTAAAAAGCGGCCGAATGGTGTTCTAAAAGCCGTTTTAAACGCATCCCCTTCGCAGATGCAGAGCAGGTGGTAAGCCCCTCTATGATCTAACTTGGAAAATATCATGGCCCCTCTGGAGGCCTCCAGTATATCTGCAATCAAAGGTAAGGAGTACTTATCATTTAAGGTTACTTGATTTAAGCCCCTATAATCCAAACATGGACGTTCAGCAGTGTCTTTTTTTAGGCACAAAAAATAATAAAGCACCCGCCGGGGACTTGGAATTTCTGATGAGTCCATTACAAAGGTTCATATTCAAATATTCCTTAAGAGCTTGTTTTTCTGAAGTAGATAGAATAAACATTCATCCAAAAGGTATCATAGACCCAGTATGGTGTTGATGACGCAATCCTCAGGTCAATATGGGGGTAAGGATCTTTCCATTGACTCTGCAAAGACATCCTGGAACTCCCGGTATTCAGAAAGCACTTGTTGTAAATGAGAAACCGCGACATGCTGATGTTGAGTAGAGTTGTTCTCTCAATTGACAGGTGCTTTAGACTGTGGAAGGATACAATGTTGTATACGGTCAGGATTCTGGCTTTACAGAGATCGCTGAGGAGGCATGGCAATGCTTGTAACATCATCACTGCTGAAACCCGGGTTCTGAAGACAGTTACGACACTCAGTAAACCTCGCCTCGCCCCTGCTCATAGTTCGCAGATGCGGTTTCCCCATTACGTCAAGTTAAAACCAGGACTCCCGTCCTTGCACGTACAGGGTTCTGCAGAAGAGATGCCCTGAAGTTACCATGGTGACTGTGGCATACGTTGCGGTCACAGCGCTATGTTCAGCGTTGCGGAGGCGTAACCACTGGTCGCCATAGCAATGCTACTTAAACTTCGGGGTTTTTGGAAAATGGCGCTTCCCTTCATTGTGCTTACGGACTGCCTTCCTTCAAATTACGACCCAGGAACGAAGACCGCTATTTTGCAATATCTGTATTGTCCAAGATCTCTCCACGAACGGTTATCAGACCCGAACTGCTTACCTCGACTTTCCGTTATCCTGCTGATTTGGTCTATGTCCTTCCTCGCACGACAAACAGATCTGGACCGCTAACTTGACTCGCCGAACGCCTGCTGATTTTGTCTACGTTCCTCCTCGCACGCTAATGGACCCTGACTGTCAGCTGGAGATCTTACCGCATCTACGCTCACCAACTCCCCGGAAAACTGCTACTCCTCCCAAAACATCTGGAATTCCCAAGACCTACACTCACCTGTCTTTCCTACATAATACAGCGCAGGAACTTACAGACTTCCAACCCTGGCGCTCAAACATCCTTAGGCGTCCGCGTGCCGTTGTGACAGGTGGTCCTAGAGGACTACAGACTACTGACCACAACCGCAATCAGGTGTCCTCGTGCTGTCGGGATAGTACCGTTGTGGGCAAGGCATATTGAGTGTACTCTCTGGATATTTGTACAAGAAACCATTCCTCTGGTAAAAACCATGTCTTATATCTTGTTTTTTCCTACTCTCTCATTTTGAGAGAGGGAGATGTAGTCTACCTGTACAGATCTAACGTGTTGCACGTATGGAATTAGCCTGGGTTTGGCCTTTCCCTCTCGTGTTACTAAAAACTCTTCTTTTCTATCATACAGTATTCTGGTGCTGCTGACTTCCTCATCGTCCTGTCAGTAATCCCAAGGGTGTATCCAGTGTCCATCTCTCAACTAATAGATCTCACTATCTGTATTATCAGACAGAGTTACAATGGTAGGGAGAATTCTTCGCCTACACTACGAGGGCAAGAATTCTTCACTTACACTATGGGAGCAAAATCCTCACACCTCCCAGAACTTATCAGGTATTTGACATATACAAAATTCCGACCCTAGAAATAGCATCCCAGCAGACCAGTTAATGTAAGGAGTGTGTAAACGCAACCAGGGTATTCCAAGAACGAGAGGCTAGTATATTGCCTTTATCAGATCAAAGGATATTTCTTCAAGATGATGAGCGATCTGCATTTGGACCGGTTCAGTGTGTTCAATGATACGACCGGAAGATACCAATCAATCCCTTCCACAGCTAAGGTCTTTTGCTTGGCTTGACGAGGGATATTGTGGGCTAACGCCCAGGCTGTATCCATGAATAAACCAGCTGCTCCACAGTTCACTAATGCATAAGTGGGCATAGGTTCTTGATTTGTGGTCATGATAGTGACTTGCCAAAACAACCAATGACAATGAGGATACCGTAGTGTTCAACTGAATCTGGACGGAGTGAAATAGGCTCTTCCTTTTTTGTGCTCTGCCTGGGATCGGGAGGACAAGCTTCCCAAACGACGGGGTGGTGCTACTGGACAATCCTGGACCAAATGAGCTCTGGAAGCACAGTACAAATACAATCCTTGTGACATCCTTCTAGCCCTTTCCTCAGGAGTAAGAGGACATGTGCTGCGCCAAGCTACATCGGCTCAGGATCAGGTTGTGTATTGAAGGTAGAAGCAGGAGCCGGAAAGGGAACGCAAAAGAGGTGGAGGCCAGCATTTCTTTCTTTCCAATCGTCTCTCCTGGAGACAAAAATCAATTTGCAAAGCCAAAGTCATTAATGCAGACAAGACATCATCCTTTATTTCTTTGTGTAAGCCCCTCCGAAAGATGGTAAAGCACGCCTCATCCGGCCAGGCAGCTTCCTTGGTGAGTTGTCAAAATTTTGAGGCATTTGTCATCACATCTTGGGCTCCCCGTCGGCAATCCATAAGTGACTCCTGAGCATTATAAACCATTTCAGGTCTATAGAACGCCTGAAAGGCATTCAAAAAGGCAGCATAGTTATCCAAGATCGGATCACCCCTGGTAACGAAAGGGGTAGCCCAAGCTAGGGCATTCCCGGACAAATGGGAAACCAGGAAACCCACTTTTGCCCTATCTGAGGCATAGAACAGGGGCTTAAAGGTGAAATGGTCGGTACAGGAATCCACAAACTGCCGGAAGCGCTTTGGGGATCCTTCATATTTTTCTAGGACCATCCCCGAAGAAGGATTTTCCTGTGAGAGAATGTCCTGTGTAAGCACCATCTGCTTCAAAGCAGCATTTTCTGCCTTCAAGGACTGTACTTCGGTGGCAAGTTCTTGCATAGAAAGGAGTACCTCCTGCATAGGTTCCATCCTAATAGGAGACTGTTGGTGTCTCAAACTGTCAGGTTCAGGGTCTGATAAGCACTCTGAACTTTCCGATGAACTCGTTTTTTGATTCACCTTGGTCTTGGAGGCTGAGATGTCTTCTTGCTCTGTTTTCTATGCATGATCTGGTACTCATGCAGAAAGGGGCGACTGTCTCCAGACGCCATCCTGGCCACCACCCTGGGCAGTGAAATGCACACCAGCCAGGGAAACAGTCAGAGGCAACCGACTAGCAGGAAAAACCCTATAGGGTGAAAAAAACTGATCAATGTAAGTAGGCAGCAATAACGTAGAACAGATGACGCAGGAGGTGATAAGACGTCCAAGGCAGCAGGGCAGCAAAAGCAAAACCAAGGAGTCCAAGTAAAGGAGTACAGCGGGAGGGCACGGAATAAGAGCATGGAAAGGAGGGACAGGGGGAAGAACGGGCACTACAGAAAGGTCTTATCCGGACAGGGCAGAAGGACGGGGGAAATGGAGCACGAAAGTAGCAAGGAGAAGCGCTGAGCTAAGATAACCTTAGCAGTGAGATGCCCTGAACCCTTTCCGGGAACAGCTGATATCAAATGCAGCGACGTAACCACTTTGCTAAGCAGCAGCAGAGCGCCATGTTGGAACTGTGAAAGTCTCCGAATGTAGGGAAAACGTGGGTGCCACCTTGGAAAAGTATCTCAATGCAGTAAAACTATATGAATGTCTCCATCTCGCCCAGACAGATCTGTGCCTAAGTGGCCTGTTCATGACAAATGTGTGAATGTGCCAAGCACAAGATGGAATCTTTTATGCAGCTTATAACCAATGCCATATAGCAAGGTCTTCCATCTGTGGCACTTAATATTTTGTGGACTACAAAACCCATGACCCCTTACTCCCATGACCCCATAACCCTAACTGCCATGACCAGCGGTGCTGATTAGGATGGATGGGAGTTGCAGTTCAAAACATCTGGAGAGACAAAGGTTTAAGACCCCTGCCAAATAAAGACCAATAAACCAATTAACTGCAAGAGTACATTTGTCATATGGCATATGTATATTTGTGTGTGTTTGTTGGAAATTCCATGATGGAAGGACCACATGGGAACACAGAACTAGGGAGCATGTGTATGCTATCCGGGCCAAGAATGAACAATATCCCATGGCAGTGCACTGGAACAAAGAACACACATTACAAAAATTGAGACAACCGATTTCTGGTATTTAAACAGATCACAAACACTGACAAAGGAGGTGATAGAGAACTAATTCAGAGTCATGAAAAAGCTAGGTTATTATTTGATCTGAAGAGCAATTATTGAAATATCTTAATAAGGATAATGTGTTGTATATCTGTCTGAAATACAGAGGAAATACCAAGTTAATAATGGCTAATTCAGATGCAATTACCTCCTGGCCAATTACACATTAGTGTGTGTAATTCACGGTTACAGCCTTATTTGTTGGAACGCTAATCTTTAAACATGTAGAATATGCAATTTGGAAAAGAAAAAGGCAGGACCACACCCATGCCCCGGAATCTTTTTGTGAAATTTTAGTTTGCAGTTGTGATGCTCATTTACTATGACGACCACATTGATTTCCAATAGAGGGCCCATCCCCAGCTATTTTTATTTGTGATAATAAATATAAGAATTTCATTTAAAGTGCAGGTTCGAAATGCAGCATGGATAACTGGTCCATTAAAGGGTAAATATGAGTATCTGCGATAATTCTTAATTTGAGAATACTATTTTGATTAGTTGTAATATTGAATATTAAAAAACATGCCTCTCCCAATTGATATTGTACACGTTCAGGTGTGCAATAACAAGAGATGGGAACCCATGCACAATATTAAGTAATATATGAGTTCAACATATATCATTAGTATTTTGCAAGGAGGTTTTTAGACATCCCGAAATTGCTGACATAAGAGTCAGTCCCCTGTGTTTTTCTAGTCCGGTTATTGCAATCATGAAAACATAATGGTCTCTAACCCCTTAAGTGCCAAGGACAAGTATGCTCGTCCTTTTTGCATAGACTTGATTAAAGCTCAGCAGACTATAACACAAATGTGTGGAATTAGTGCTTGTACACCTAAGATGGCCAACACCATTGTTCAATATGAAGTCGTTTATCAATATCAAATCTGGAAATAACTAGGAAAAGCAAAATGGCCGACAAAGATCAGCAACTACGCAGCAATGGAGTATTCTGGGCCTTGCCTAGACCATTTGTGGACCCATGCACAACATAATTCACCTAACGAGTTAAGTGTATACAACTGACTCTGAAGAGACAAACACCCAGGACCGCAAAGAGGAGATTGGGTCACTGTGAGGAAAAGAGGACTGTGCTTGCTGCAAGTCAGTAGGTTGTATACGAATTGTTCGTTTTACAACTGTTCGAATTACAATTGACCTTTTCACAATTGACCGAATTGTGAAGGTCAATTGTAACATATGTGGGGGGAAATCCCCCACAACACCCCACCTAACGCCAAACCCCCCAAAACCCCTATATATATATATATATAAATATATATTACCAAACAGATATATATATATATATATATATATATATATATATATATATACCGTCAATTGTGAAAAGGTCAATTGTGACCCTTTAAATTCGGTCAATTGTTCATTCGAACAATTGTAAACGAACAATTTGGGTAATACCAGTCAGTACTACAAGACGCAGGTACGTGGACCTACTAAGACAAAACAGAGAATACAGCAGTTAACTGCAGCAGTGGGAGTGAATAGCATGATCTGCAAAAGTGGCCCAAACTCAGAGAGCCTGGTTTAAACCAGAGTTCCAAGGCAGTCAGGCATTTTTTCAGACCACAGTGAGTGAGATAAGATGGACGTGTCACATGTAGATAGTATCGTATGGAGTGTAAACGTCTCTTTAGTTCTCACCAAAATATAAAAGATTAATTTAGAAAGACAGAACAGAGAAGGCTCAGGGGCTCATTCCAAGAGTGCCAGTATCCTGGCGGTAAACCCACCAGGATACCGGCAAAGGCTGTTGCTGTTTCCAGAACTCGGACCAGCGGCATTGCCGCAGGATTAAGAGTGGCGGAATGACGGTGTAAATCTCCATTCATGCAGTCCCATAGGACTCCATGAGGGGATTTGCAGGGCTTTTTTTGTCGATAGGGCGCCTGGCTTATTCTAGCTTTTCACTGGAGGTAGCCCAGGTGCCCCACCGGCAAACCCGTAGTCAGGCAGTCCGGTAAAGTGCTGGTATCCACGAATACTGGCACTTTTTTACTAGACCGCCCGACTTGGAATGAGGCGCTCAGAGCGGTCTTTCTAAATCTTAACTGGCACTGGCCCTGCCGCACACAATGGTGCGGAGGGGCTGGCGGGCACTGGAAGAGTTTTATGAGTTAAGTGTTTGTGTGTCTGTGTGTATGCTTTGCGTTTTTAGTCGGAGGAGGCTGGAGAGAAGGTGTTTGTCTGCGTGTGTTATGTTTTATTTGTTTGTGAGCTTGTTTGCAGTGTGGTCTAGGAAGAGTGTTTCTTGGGTGGAAGGGAGGGGGCGGGCGAGCGCGTGCATGTGTGTGTTTGTTTCTGTCCATTTTGTGCCAGGGGAAAGGAGATGGTGGGGGGCGAAACTCCCCAACATAGTGATTATTCCGTGTTTTAAAGGCAGGGAAAGAGGCCTATAAAATAAAAGTACGTAACCTGCACAGACCCTAAATTTGGGTTCAGGAGGGTGCACCCTCTCACCTGAAAATAATTGGCCTTGGCAAAGCTGGTGTTACTAGCCCTTACAGGGTTTATCTACAGGTAGACCCAACTGGGCACCACAGAATAAGTTACACCCCAAAGACCTGTGACATGGAAGAGACTAGTCCGCAGGTCTGCACAGAGGAGCTCGGGTATTCATGGAAGAACTGCTCTTACTGCAAGTCAGAGCTACAACGTGCATGTATGTGACCTACTAAGCTGATACAGAGAATCCACTGGAGGACAGCAGAAGCCAGCAGCCAACAGCATGATCTACAAAAGTGACCGAACTCATGCAGTCTGGCTCAGATCTTGCACCAGGCTTACCATGGTTACCATGGGGATAATTTTAGGTGGTGGACAGACGTGTTTACCCCCCCCCCCAACGTTTGTGGCACACCATTTTGTCCCACTCATTTGGCAGGGGTACCTTTCATTTAGATGTCATGTCCCGCCCCAACATCTTCAGCACAGTTACTCCACTGAGAGTTACACAGTGATGGTGGAAGAGCAGGATTCAGGCCTTTTATCACATTCCAGAGACAGAGCCACTGCGAGTGGGCCAAGACGGACAGGCCCCAGGCAAACAGAATTCATCTTTAACCAATCAAGACAAGGCAATAACGAGAGGCGGGAAAAGAGGCCTATTAAAGGAGTAACCAGTGTGAAAGTTGCAGAAGAGTGGAAAGTTGGAGCACAGAGAGAGATAGACACACGCGCACACACACAAATACAGACACACACCCCTCTGCAGTAGAGAACACTTGGAGGAGCCACAGAGGGCTACGCAGGAACTACTGGGATGAGCAGATGGATGGCGGCTGTCAGTGGGCTTGACTGACTGCACAGAGACCCAGGCAAGGTCTTGAAGAGGCAACAGAGAAAACCTAAAGCTTTGTGGAACTACCAGAAGTGATGCTTGCATGAGTTGTTCCCGTTGAGAGATTTCTAGGACAAAGTAACTAAATCTCTGAACAGAGAGCTGTATAGGCTATGGTGGGTCGGACACCAAATATGTTATCTATATGAAGGGGTGAGGAATGCCTAAGAGGGTCCGAAGGGCATCATAGCGATTATGATGAGAAGGGCACCATAACTCTGGGACATTATGTTCCTGGGACAACAAGAAGTGTACCTGGCACTTTTCCATGGGTTGTATTACAACTAGTTAGCAGAGCCCTATATCCTTTTGAAGAAGACTGGTGGAAAAGAAGTGGCTGGGTGCTATATCACTGGAACTGTGTTATACTGTAGGGGTCACCCAACACTTTACGGACACTGGCTGGTACATGACATATTGTAGAGGTAACGCTAGTCTCACCAGTTGTTTATATCCAACAAATCCCTGTTTGTAAATAAACTCTCTCTGAACCTTTTTTAATAAGTCTAGTGTTTAGTCAATCCATTACCACAATTGCCAGCAGCTACTCTAGACTTGGAAAAAACCTGCTAGTAGTACACCCTGGAAATTAGGTGTTGTTAAATTGATAGAGAACCACAACCACTCTCCCCTATCTCACTGGCCCTGATTCTGGTGTTGCAGTCAGTCAATTTGCTGTGGAAAGACTTTTTTCTAAGGTCTGAGTCCAAGCAAAGTGACTGAGCACGACATGGAGCTTCTAGGATCAGGCTGTTGTTTAGATTGTTGTAGGCAGTGGCAGAGGTTATTAGGCCAGCAAGAGAGTTCGCTCAATCTGCAGTATGAACAATTGTTACACATTTGGAATGTTTTCACAGGTGGTGTAGCTGCTCACACACAACTAGGGGAGGAGGGGGCATAGAGATACACATGCTTCGAATACACAGACCTGATTTCCTTGTGAATCCAGGACACCTATCTGAGTAACCTTCTAAAGCGCACTAAGAAGAACCATGTTCTTCCAGAGGAACACTTTGCATTTCCACATGCTTCTGAGGGACACCTATGGTGGCAATGTGAGGGGCAGCCAACCCACATGTCTCTGTGATTCTGTAGCATTCCTTGCACCTCCATGTGCTTCCAAAGGTCACAATGGGTTACCCAGCATAAGAACAAGTGAACTGTAAACACTCACCCCTTCTGGAATAACACTCTCTGATGTGGCTGGTCTTGTCGGAGTGGTTCCTCCTGAGGCATGCTCTGCCTCCCCTACGCCTGCTGGCTGCAATGCCACCTCTTCCTCCTCCTACGGACTAGTCTCTTCCATGTCCCTCTATTATTAAATTGTTATTCAAATGTGGAGTCGAAATTTAAACATTAGTACCCGATTGAATGCTCTCAGTCCAACAGTTTGCTCGGAACGTGGGCTGATTCCTATAGTAGACGTTCACATTCTGATCAACCTGTTTCTGCTCTTGCTTACTCTCCCGCCTTCTCTCTTACGCTTAAGTTAAAAAAAAACAAAGAACAGTAACATTCCTACGCTATGGTTTTTCTCTCCTATCCACTTTGCCTCCCTAGCATGCTGCCCGCCATTGGAAGTGAAAAGAGGTTCTTGCTAAAGCTTCTCCTCAGAGTCACAAGGTGGAGCACAGTGCTGAATAAATTGTGGAGAAGTTTGACTGGTGAGGTATTGTGTGTGAGACAGAGTGATACCAACTGGAAAGACTGAAGCTGTGATTGTGAGCAGTGTAGAGAGAGAAGGGAGTAAATGAGAGTATTTAATAAATAGAGAAAGAGATAGAGCGAGTGGTAGTGAGAAGGTAGAGGATTGTGTTGTGGGGAAGGTTAGAGGTCAGAGAGGGTGGTACGTGGATGAGGCAGGGACAGTGATGGGACAGAGAGAGTGTGAGAAGACTGAAAGTATAGCGTAGAAGTGGAAAGAGAGTGTAAAAGAGAGAGAGAGTGTAAAAGAGAGAGAGAGTGAGAGAGAGAGAGCAGAGGGAGTGAGGACATTGGAAGGAGAATAATGTGAGAGGAAACGGTAGGAGCAATAAGAGAGGGACTAGGAGGGGACAAGAGAAATAATGAATAAGGATGTGTATGATCAAGGAGAGGAGCGAGAGGGAGAAGAAGAGAGAAAGGAGAGTGACTGAGGTAATTCAGGCCTTCAATGTAAGATTGTAGAGAAGGGAACCTTTAGGAAGTCCCATGGTAGGGTTAGATAGAAAAGGCCTTGGCCTTTACGTCTTTCCGCATAAAAAGGCTATATTAAATAGTAGGGTTCCCAATCTCCAGTATTCCATGAGAATCTTGAGTGCCAGGGACATCTAGGCTAGGATAGATGGAACTCAAGGGAGGTCAAGGGCCTAGTAAGAAAAACCCTAGTTTGCCTCAACCGCAGTCTCAACACCCAAAGGAAAGTAGAGACTTAAGACTATTAAAAAAGAACTTGCACCACTTGACCATTCATCCCCCCACAGAAGGAGAGACTTGGGGACTGTGGGTGCCAGTGGGCTGTTAGCCTGCATTGAGACCCAGGCAGGGTCTTGGGGTGGCGCTTTATGGAACTAACTCAAATGACACTTTCATAGTTGTTCCCCTTGAGAGACTTGTGCAAGGCTCTAGGCATTTGCAGGGCCAAGTAACTCAATCGCTGTACAGAGAGCGTTAGAAAGGTGTTATATTCCATGGGATAATACCATATATTCTATCTAGAAGTAGGGGTGAGGAATCCAAACAGGCTAGGAATGGTACCATATCCCTTATGGTGAGGAGGGCACCACAACCCTTAAAGTGACCCAAGAAACTTGATTCCTGGATCAACAAGCTTTGGCTTAGTTTGGATTACAAATAGTGAGTAGGGAGCAATATCCTTGTGATGAACACCTGTGGCAAAGAAGTGATGGGGTGCTGTATCACTGGGACTGTGAAGCTTGGGAAGCCCAGTATTCCCATGATAGGTGTAACACAACACTTTACTGTGTATCCCATCCTGACATTGTTGATATCCGCTGAACCCAAGAGAGGCTTCCTTATATGTTACAAAGACAATCATATGCCCTAATTGTGTTCAACCCCAACAAACCTCAGTATATAAATAAACCATCTTTGAACGTTTACTTTACATTTCTAGTGTTTTATCCACCCACCACCACAAGTGCCAGCAGCTACCCTGGACTTAAAACACATGCTAGTAAGAGCAACAGTCTGGAAATAAGGTGTTAAATCTGGGCAAATCCCCTTTATTCCCAGCTCTGGGATCTAAAACAGGTATTGCAGTTGCTGTCCTGTGAAAAGACTACCCTTTTTTCAGTCTAATGGGTGGGGCCAAGGAAAGTGATCGAGCACTATGTGAAACTTCTTGGAAAAGACTGTTGCTCAGATCGTTGTAGGTAATACGCTCTGAAACACTTGTGTACGAGCGCGATATATAAATAAAATATCATATCATATATCATAACAATGATAGAGGTCATTAGACCAGCAACAGAGTTCACTCAATCTACTACATGAGGTTTCTGATAATGAAACTAAAAGGGTGGTATGTTTTTACAGGTCGAGTAGCTACTCACATACAAAAGGGAGACCTTAGGGACACCCTTCTGAGTAGGTTTATCCAGCACACCAGGGTTAGCCATGTTGTTCTGAGGAACACCTTGCAACTCTAAATGATTCCAAGGGACACCTCTGGTGGCAAGGTGAGGAATACTCAACTCAAAGGTCTATGTGATTCTGTAGCAGTCCTTGGACCTACACATGCTTACAAAGGTCCTAATAAATATGCTATCCATAATAAAATCAACTACAGAACCATAGCAACTCACCCCTTCATGAGTAACACCCTCTGCTGTGGCTGGCCTTGTCGGACTGCTTCCTCCTGAGGCATGCTCTGACTCCCCTGTGCCTGCTGGCTGCAATGACCCTTCCTCCTCTTCTTCCTCCTCCTGATAGAACAACAGACTTTCATTTATTAAATTATTATGAAAAGCCTAGTAGAATTTTAAAAACTAGCACCCGACAGATGAGTCAATCAGGTCACTCGGAACGTGGACTAATTTCTATGCCAAGACGGAGGCGAGCATTAAGCTTCTTCTTTTATTTTCTCTCTCCAGCAGTTTCAAGAAATAATATACATTTTTTAAACCTTTTTTTTTTAAACTTCAAGTCCCATCATTTCTGTAGTCCTTTAGTCTCTGGCCATGTGGCCTAGTCCTTCCTTTTCCTCTGTCCTTCCTCTTCTTTTCCTGCTCTCCACAGATAAGGACCATATTATCTTAGCTGCGTAGAATTTGCTAATAGAACGTGTATTTTTCATAGAATTGACTGAATTTGTTCACCATTGTAAATATCATATGTATGGTGATTATGCTTAGGTCCCCGGGACGCGCGACGCGGCAGAGCTAGTAACCTACATTTTTATATTAGAGGGAGTTGGAGGCCCCGTGTCGCACTATACGGCACTTCAGGGGCCTGCCGAATTCCCTTTCAGTCAAGCAGCGCGGCCCGTAAGCGGCAACTCAGCCCACACCTTTGGAAGGGCGGAGCGAAGCGCGACCCGGAGTTCATTCCCCACGCACAGCTGCCGAGGAAAACAGCCCCCACCGTCGTGGGGGTGGAGCGGCCAGTCAGATATGCTCGTGACGCGAGCCAATACACATTTCAGACGCGGCCCCCACCCTCGCGAAGGTGGGGCCGTACACGGAGCACGCTCGAATAGAAAGGCACAAAGCTCGGAGCAAGGAGCCTCCACCCTCACGGAGGCAGGGCTTCACGCATAACGCTCCAAGGGAGATTCAATCCCTGATTTCACAGCGTTATGGAGCGACATACAACACGGAGAAACACGGAGAAACTTGTGTGATTAAAAGTCATAAACAAGTGTTTTCTAACATGAAAATAGATTACTGTCTCAATACAATCCTGCATAGATACAGCATACAGTGCGGTGAAGGTGCAGCCTCAAGGGAAAGTGAATCTGTGGACGTGCCACTACACCTGGAAAGGTATTTGATCAGGCAGCTGTCAGCACATAAAAAATGTCAAACTTCGAATGGAGCGAAGAGGAGCAAGAGGCAGTCTATCAAGAAGACTTAGCCTATAGCTTCAAAGAAGTACTGGGAGATTCACTAACGGAGGCAGTGGCTCAAGGGGTCAGACCCTTACAGGAAAGACTACATACAATAGAACTATTTCTGAGCCAGAAGGAAGAACGCACCAAGCAGGAAGAAAGCACGTCCACAAGGGCAACTGCAAAAGACCCTAAGGGGTGTAATGAGGCCCGGAATAGCAAAGACTCTTCTGACCCCCCGGGCCAACTGGAAGGGGCTGGTACAAGAGCCCCAGAGGCTACAGATGCTTTCCTTAGACTAAAAGAAGCGTTCATGAAGGGTTCACAGGTGCCGAGCCTCGAGACCCCCTACCCAGGGGAAGACAATATGGGTTATCCAGAGGATGACTCCCTAGAAGGTTTCCCAGAAGAGAAACCCGCCGATATCCCCTACATCCACTCAAGAGGATGCAGATAATTAAGGGGACGAGGGAAGCCAACCCCCGCCTAAGAAAAGGCAACGAAAACTCCATCACATAGAAGAAGAAGAAACATCAGACATGTTTCAGCCAGAGGAGATCAGAAATCCAAGATCCTCAGAGTGGGTACCTTTGCCGAGAGTCACGAAGTATATGACGCAAAGACTGCAGAAAGCTCTTGAAAAAGAGGTTAGACAAAGACTGAGGGCCGAATGCCCAAGACCAGACCTGCCAGGCAAGGTCGCAGAAGCTCCAGAATTAGACCCCAAAATGCTATCATTTGTCTCCAAATCCAACAGAGACCCAAGAAAAGGCATAGACCGCTCATGGAAAAGTTCAAGAAAAAGTCCTCGACCTGGCCGGACCTCTGGCTAAAATACCTAGTAGAGCAATCCAAGGATACAGGCGAGGAGGTAGACCCTGGAGACCTGGAGAAATGGGTCCAGCGAGCCTTATGCCTGCTAGGCAATGCAAATTGTGAAATTTCATCTGAACGCAGGCGAGGTCTCCTGCTCAAAATTGACCAGAAATTAGGAGATCTGTCGTCAAACGAAGCTGGAGAGGCGGCTCAGGGCCTTTTGTTTGGGGAAACATTCGGCAAAGAAATGGGGAGGTTCGTAGGGACCTACACCTCCCTAGAAAAGGCACAGGCCTCGATGAAGACATTTTTTCCAGGGAGAGTTTTTGGCTGGACCGGTCGCTACAGAGGTGGCTCGACCGGTCGGTACCAAGCATTTAGAAGGCCTCAGAACAACAGAAACCAATACTGGGAGCCCAGGCAACCAGACACCTTCTTTCCCCCCAAGTGGCCGCTTCCATAGAGGAAGGCGGGGCAGAGGACAGGGAAGAGGACAAAAATTCCCCACAGGTGAGAAATTGTACATATCTGCCAGTTGGGGGGAGGACAGCTACATTCTGGGAAAATTGGCACTCGCTTTCCAGCAACGCCTGGGTCCTGCAGACAGTGAAAGGAATGCGCATAGAATTCACAGAGACCCCTGCCCAGTCGCAAGCGCCACACCCCTTAGTCTCGACACAGACAGAGAAAGAGCGGCTAGATGCAGAACTGCAAAGCCTAGCAGAAAAACAGGCGATCGAACCATGCGCTATACCGTCAAAATTTGTGAGCGATATGTTCCTGGTCCAGCGGAAAAAAAGGAATCCACCAGCTCAGAGACACGCTCAGACAGAGCGACTGGTTAGTAAGGATAGACTTGAAAGATGCTTCCCTAATGATTCCAGTGCAGAGAGATTTCCGTCCGTTCCTAGCGTTCGACTTGGACTGGCAATTATGGCAGTTCATAACAATGCCATTCGGGCTGCCCTTCAGTGCCATGGGCATTCACGAAGATCATGAAACCAGTGGCAGCGGCGATCAGAGGAAATGGGATTCGGATGATTATATATCTAGATGACATCCTACTGATGGCCGACAGCAGAGAGACCCTTGCCTATCAGACCGACTGGGTGGTGAAACTCTTGACCTCACTAGGTTTCCTAGTGAACCGAGAGAAGTCAGAGATGACACCAGCGAAGAGGATAGAATTCCTGGGTTTTATTATAAACACCAAGTCGGTGACATTGGAACTCCCGAACAGAAAGATCAGAGACATAAAAAGAGAAATAAGAACATGTCTCCGCAAGACGAACATATCACTCCACACCATGGCGCGAGTAGTAGGCTTACTAGCAGCATCAATACAGGCGATATTCCCAGGACCATTACACTATCGAGCCCTGCAGAGGCTGAAGATACGACATCTTCAGCAAGGCCTACATTACCATCAACTGGTACTCTTAGATCAAGAGTCCAGCACAGAACTGGAATGGTGGTTAGCGAACATGGAAGCCTGGAACGGGAGAGCCATTTTCGGCGACCGCCCAGACTTGATAATAGAATCAAACGCCAGCAGAGCAGGCTGGGGAGCCCGGTGCGGATATCTCCAGACAGGAGGGAGATGGAGCGCAACGGAACTCCAATTACAGATAAACTGTCTGGAACTACTAGCCGGATCCTTTGCGATCAAGGCATTTACAAAAGGAAAAGTGAATTCTTGCATTCGGCTGAAAATGGACAACATTTCAGCAGTCAAGTACGTCAACCATTTAGGAGGAACGAGATCCAAATTACTAGCGGAAATAGCCAAGGATTTCTGGCATTCCTGCCTGGAATCGGGGATCTCAGTAGTAGCCGAATACTTACCAGGTTTGTTGAATGTAGTGGCGGACTGGAACTCCAGGCATCTCTCAGACTCCAGCGACTGGATGCTGGACTGGGTAATATTCCAGAAGCTGGAAAAGCTTTGGGGCCCAGTACACACGGACCTGTTTGCATCCAGGCTAAACACACAGAAAGAGAGGTTCTTCAGCTGGAGATTGGAACCAGCTGCAGCCGGAGTGGATGCATTCCTGCAAGACTGGAGAGAGCAGACACTTTACGCCTTTCCCCCATTCATAATGATGAGCCAAGTACTAGCAAAAGTACACAGAGAGGCAGCGAACTTGATAGTAGTGGCTCTGATCTGGAAATCTCAAGTATGGTTTCCAGCACTCATGGAACTAATAGCAGATTACCCGAGAGTACTGCCTCAAGGAGAGAGCCTCCTCACGGACCCAGTTGGGTCATTTCACCGTCTGAGAGTAAAGGGGACGCTGCCGTTGATGGCGTGCAGGATAGCAGGAGACGCTGGAATCTCCCGGGTATTCCGGCACAAGCTGCAAGCCTCATCGCCGAGTCACGGGCACCTTCAACTAGAAGGAGCTACAACACAGCTTGGAACAGGGGGTCGACATGGTGCAGAAGGAGAAACATTTATCCCGTTTCTGCCCCTCTAGTCGAGATGGAACAAGTTACTTAACTGTAACTGTTGTTCTCCAGCATGGGTCTGGCATGGATTCACATGCTCATGAATATTCCCAGTTGTCAGGCTGGGAATCCTCGGTAAAGAAAAAATCAGTATCAGTTTAGTTTCTGATCTGTCTTTCTTAGTAGTAACCAATCACTGGTCTCTGGGTCATACTGCCCCAGCCAATGACTGCCCTCTCCCTAAGCCCCGCCCCTGGCAGCCATCCTCAGATTTGGTAGCTGTAAAGTGGCAGTATGACCAAGTGAAGAGCCGAAGAGGGGTAGGAGGCAGGGTTCGCATGTGAATCCAGGCCAGACCCATGCTGGAGAACAACAGTTACATGTAAGTAACTTGTTCCTTCTCCAGCATGGGGTCTGGCATGGATTCACATGCTCATGAATATAAGCATGCATAGCAGTACACACATGCACAACCACGGGAGGTGGCAAAGGCTGAATATTAAGCATCACATAAACTCAACTTTAAGCAACTCTTAGCTCCTCACCAGGCCCACCTTCAGGCGAACAGTTTGCGCAGCACTGCTTGGCCGACTCTGGACTCCTCCCTGGAATCCCGGTCGACGCAGTAGAATCTCGTGAAGGTGTGTGTCGACCTCCAAGTAGCAGCCCTGCAGATGTCCATCAGGGGCACTTCAGACAAGAATGCTGTGGTAGCAGCGATCGCTCTGGTCGAATGGGCTCTCGGACGGCCGGGCAACGGTCGGTTTGCCAACCGGTGACAGTGCATGATGCAGCCGGAGAGCCATCTGGAAATGGAAGCCTTTGAGAGGTCCTTCCCTTGCTTCACAGGTCCAAAGTTTACAAACAGCTGTGACGTCTTCCGAAAACTCTTTGTGTGGTCCATGTAGAACTTCAGCGCTCTAGCTACAGCCAGCGAGTGCAAAGTCCTCTCGGCCACGATGAAGGTGACGGGAAGAAAACTGGTAATACCAAGGGCTCATTGAGATGGAAGTCCGACTGCACCTTGGGCATAAAGGAGGGGTGCGTCCTCAGCACTACCCTCGTCTCGTGAAAAGTCAAGTATGGAGGCTTGCAAGATAGGGCCTGGATCTCTCCCACTCATCGTGCGGAGGTGATGGCCACAAGAAATGCTGTCTTCCACGACAGGAACTTCCACGGTGCGAATGTAGAGGCTCGAATGGCGGCCCCATGAGCCTGGTCAGCACCACGTTGAGCTCCCACGCCGGGGCCGGAGCCTTCACCGGCGGGAACTAACGGAACAGTCCTTTCATAAATTCCTTCACCAGGTGATGAGACCACAGGGATGGCCGTCCTGTAGTTCTGGTGTATCGGGAAATCGCTGCCAGGTGTATCTTGATGGAAGCATGAGCTAGTCCCGCCTTGGCCAGCGACAGTAGGTACGGTAGCACTTGAGGGGCCGTAATCCGTAGAGGGTTAATCTTCTGTGCACGGCACCAGACAGAGAACCTCTTCCACTTGTGTCCGTAGCACTTGAGAGTTGAGGACGCCCGGGCCTTTGCAAGAACTGCCTTGCGGTCCGTTGGGATATTGTACCCTCCAAACTCTAGTGCTGCAGAAGCCAGGCCTGCAATTCAGCGACTCCGGGTCGTGATGAAGCATGTCGCCTCCCTCTCTGGAGAGAAGATCTGCGTCCGTCAACAGTTTCACTGGTGGGGACGCTGACAAGTCCAGAAGGTCCAGGAACCAGATCTGTCTCGGCCAAGCCAGTGTGACGAGGATCATTCTGCACTGGGACCTCTTGAGTTGGTTGATGAGTCGGAGCAGCAACGGCAACAGAGGAAACGCTTACAGGAACAGGCCATCCCAGGGGAACGAGAAAGCATTGCCCATCCTCCTCGGCTGGGGAAACCTGCTGGCGAACCTCTGGCACTTGGAGTTTGTCGCCGTCGCGAACAGGTCGATCTGGGGTTTGCCCCATCGTTGGAAGAGTAGATCCACTTGATCCTGGTGTAGTTCCCACTCGTGGCACAAGCGTAGCTCCCTGCTGAGTGAGTCAGCAATGTTTTTTTTATTCCTGCTAGATGAAAGGGCACCAGAAACATCCCATGGGCAATGGCCCAATGCCACAGATCCTGGGCTTCCTTGGATAGGGCTGGGGATCTGGTTCCTCCCTGCTTCCGGATGTAGAACATCGTGGTGGTTGTTGTCGGTGAAGATCCTCACCACCTTGCCCTTGAGGGACGGGAGGAACGACCCAAGGGCCCAGAACACTGCTCGGAGCTCCAGTATGTTGATGTGGAGCGGCCTCTCCTCCGGGAGCCAAAGGCCTCTCACGTGAAGATCTTCGGTGTGCGCTCCCCACCCCTCAAGGGAGGCATCCGTCGCCACCGTCACCTGGTGTGCTGGGGTCTGGAAATCTGTGCCTGCCGCGAGATGCGCGTGGGTGCCCCACTACCGAATTGCTTGGCGGAAAAACTTGTTGAGCGAGATCCTGTCCTCGAAGCTGCCCGGTGCTTGCATCCAACGAGCATCGAGGAACTCCTGTAGGGACGCATCCGAAACCTGCACAGGCGCACCAGATCGATGCACGAGGACATCATCCCGAGAGGGGACTTGATGGACTTCACCCTGGCCACGTCCGTGGCCAGTAGACGCTGCACCTTGCCCTGGATGGCCTACGTCCTTTCCTCCGACGGCGAGGTCAATTGCGCTACTGTGTCGAGCTTGGCTCCCAGAAACAGTGCGACCTGCGACGGGACCAGGTGGGATTTGGGGAAGTTGAAGAAGAATCCCAGGTCCGTGAACAGCCGGACGGTCTTCGCTGTGTGTTCGACGGAGAGTTCCCTTGTCCTTGCTCGGATGAGCCAATCGTCCAGGTAGGGGTAGACGTGGATCCCCTGCAGGTGCAGCTGTGCCGCAACCAGTGCTAGGCACTTGGTGAATACCCTGGGCGCCGACTTCAATCCGAATGGGAGGGCCTTGAACTGGTAGTGCCGTCCTTGGACTACGAACCTGAGAAACATTCGGTGTCCTTTTAGAATGGGGATGTGAAAGTACGCATCCTCCAAATCCAACGACGATAGGAAGTCGCCTTCCTCCAGCTGGCCCGGCACGTGCTGGAGGGTGACCATCCGGAACTTCTGTGCCTTGATGTATTTATTTAGTCGACGCAGGTCCAGTATGGGACGCCATCCTCCCGTCTCCTTTCTGACGAGGAAGTATCTTGAGTATACTCCGTAGCCCAGGAGCCTCTTTGGGACGAGCTCAATGGCTCCTTTCTTGAGCATCGACCTTACCTCTAACAGCAGTTGAGGGACGTGGTTTTCCTTCCTGGCCATGGGAGGAATGTGGAGGCACTTTTTTAGAAATTCGAGCGTGTGCCTGTGGGCCAGGGCATCCAGCACCCAAAGGTCGGTGGAAATGGACTCCCACGCGCTGACGAACTTGGTCAGCCGGCCTCCCACCGGGGTGCTCCGGTGGGGGCCTGACGCAACAGTCGGTTCAATCTTGCTTGGCAGCGGCCTTGCCGCATTGGCCTCCCTGGTGACGACGGCGAGATCCACCTGACTTGCCTCGTCCCCTGTAGGCTTCCTGCGACGAGTAGCGGGCCGCCTGATGGTATGTCGAGGAGCTGCCGCCGAGTCCTTTGGAGGCACCTTGCTTGCCTCCGGAGTTCTGAAAGGGCGGCCGTCGTTGCTGCAGAACTCCCAAGGCCCGAGCCGTCTCTGTGTCTGTCTTTGATGGCCTGCAGTGACTCATCCACTGTCTTCCCAAACAGATTGTTCCCATCGAAGGGCATGTCCAAACCTTGGCTTGCACGTCTTGGCGGAAATCTGTCGCCTTGAGCCACCCTCGCCGTCGAAGGCAAACGCTGTTTCCCAACTGGCAGAAACCGGTATCGGTAATGTCCGTGGCTACCGTTATGGCACGGTCCGACGCCACCTCACCTTCCTGTAGGATTGCCAGGGCCTCTGCCCTCTTGTCGTCTGGTAGGAAGTCCAACAGGGGGGGCGATCTTGTACCACAAATCCCTGCAGTAGCGGGCCACAATAGCTAGGGCGTTGGCCGCCTTAATCATCGTCGCCACCGACGAGATGACTCATCGTCCCATGGCGTCCAGTTTCTTTGACCTCGCCGTCTGGTGGGGAAGTCGAAGTTGAGGCCAATGCCCCCCCGCCGCTTTCTTCTTGGCTGCCACCGAGACGACCGAATCCGGGGTTGGTTGTGCCCTAAGGCACAAAGGGGCGGCCTCGGGGACCCGGTACTTCTTCTCGTACCGGTCCCTCTTGGCAGGTGTCGTGGACGGTTTCTTCAGAAGAACAAGTCCCTCGTCCCAGATGTCATCCAGCAATGGCAACGCGAGGACCATCTTCCTTTTGGCCTTGCGCCGTTGGTAGAGGAATCCTTCCTTCTTTGTTCTGTTTTGTTTTGTGTCTGTGAAGGCAGTAGAGGCATCTCGAATGCTCGTCCTCCTTGAACACATTCTGTAATCCGCATCCAGGGCAGTTCCTAAACAGCTTGGATCCAGGTGTCGAGCTTCCTTTTTCCTGGGCCATGTCCACGAGTTAGGCCTCAGAAACTTCTGGAATCCTCCAAAAAGCGTAACGCCATGAAAACTTCGCCCTTCAGGGGCATAGTAAATTCTGAAACGGGTCCCCGTTGATCGAAAGTAGAAACTGTGGAGCTTGAGGCTCGATTGACCGAAAACAATGAGATAAATCTCTTGAAAAAAAACGCAAAACACAGTAAAAGCTCGAGAGCTATAGCACGAGGACTCCCAACACTTGAAAGTGCGGTAGAAATCTGAGGATGGTTGCCAGGGACGGGGCTTAGGGAGAGGGCAGTCATTGGCTGGGGGCAGTATGACCCAGAGACCAGTGATTGGTTACTACTAAGAAAGATAAATCAGAAAAGAAACTGATACCGATTTTTTCTTTACCGAAGATTCCCAGCCTGACGACGGGGAATATTCATGAGCATGTGAATCCATGCCAGACCCCATGCTGGAGAACCTGAATTTCTTAGCGGAACTCCTCCAAGAGGGCAAAGCATGCAGAACAATAGGGGTATACAGATCCGCGATTTCAGCAGGTCACCTGCCCGTGGAAGGAGTACCAGTAGGAGAAAACGTAGCAGTGATACGACTCCTAAAAGGAATAAGATTCAGGGAGCCACCTCAGCCGAGATACGAGACTTTACGAGACGTATCGGTAGTAGAATGGCCCAATAACAGATATTTGTCACTAGGACAGCTTTCAGAGAAACTAGCCATGTTATTATGCATGGTGTAATGCAGGAGAGTAGCAGACGTGAAAGCTTTAGAAGTGAATATGAAAACGTACGGCCCAGATGGTGTAATGTTTAACCTAGCTAGAAGGACGAAAACAGACTCTGCCACGATCACAAACCCCTACATGCAGGAACATCCCAAATGGTGTGTAGCAGCATGTATAAAAGAATACGAAAACAAGACAGCCGAGCTAAAACCGGCAGGGACAACCCAATTGCTAATAGCACGCAGGAAACCACACAGAGGAGTGGCAACAGCCACTATAGCGCAATGGGTCAGAGACATCATGAGTCTAGCGGGCATAGACATGACAAAATTTGGCGCGCACTCAGTTAGAGGAGCAATGGCTTCGAAAGCGTTAGAACAGGGCGCAGCTTTACAAGACATTATTAAAGCTGCAGACTGGGCTAGCGATACGACATTCAGAACGTTTTACTACCGGCCTATTAATACAATAGCAAAAGTAGTAGTGAGAAGCTTTGAACAAGCTTAATGCTCGCCTCCGTCTTGACATAGAATGAAGATTTCCCCTGCTAATAGCGCAGGGAGCTCTTGATTCTATTAAAGACAATGAGGCGAGCATTAAATTCCCAGCCCAAATACACAAAAATATGAGACAAGAATGTGATGTTGAGATGATGTACTGCATTTAATTGACATGACTTTTCCTTCCAGAATAGGGTGTGGATTCCCCGCCCTGACATGTATAATTGTTTGTTTTGGCAGTAGGAGATGAGCAAATGAACAGCTGATCACTAGAGAAAGCAAGTTCCTCAGAGCGAGTCTGCAAGTTAAAATGCGGGAGACCGGCTCAGCATGAGGCAGGAAGTTCGGAGCAGAAGTTGACCCAGTTGGTTACACAGTTAAGAAATGATTGCAGTTTGAAGCAGTCAAAGAAGAGGAAGGACAGAGGAAAAGGAAGGACTAGGTCACATGGCCAGAGACTAAAGGACTACAGAAATGATGGGACTTGAAGTTTAAAAAAAATAAAAAGTAAAAAATAAAAATGTTCTTTTAAAAAGAAAAGTTTACAAAATGTATATTATTTGTTGAAACTGCTGGAGAGAGAAAATAAAAGAAGAAGAAGCTTAATGCTCGCCTCCTTGTCTTTAATAGAATCAAGAGCTCCCTCCGCTATTAGCAGGGGGAATCTTCATTCTACCGTATAATTTCATGTTCTGAACAAGCGCTTGCTCTGCTGCTTACTCTCCTGCTTATGTGATAAAAGGAACAATAACATGCCACTTGTATAGTTTCTCTCCCCTATCCACTTTCTTGCCCTTAAATGTTGGCCACCCCTGACATTGAAAAGGGGCTTCTGCTAAAGCTCCCTCTCCGGTTAACAAGGCTGCCATCTTGATTGCATTTTTTTTTTTTTGGGAGAAAGGGTACTGGGTGTGGCATGCATGTAATTTCTTTCTTTAAAAAGAAACGACCCTTCGCAACTTGGCCTGCCGCGGAAGCCGTTATTGCTAAAGTGCATTATTTGGGTGAAAACAATGCGATCAACAAATCCTCCCTTTTGGCAAATCCAGGGAACGGAAGGATGAGCCTATTTATGGTTTATGAGGTCTTTGCACCTAATATTGCTTTCATGATGTAATTCTGCACAGATAAAATTGCAACATGCAACCCCTTGTCGAAGGAGTTCACCCCACAGTTAATAAATATATATTTCTGGGGGTGAATCAGATTATCGTGGGGGGAAATACATTTTTGTCAATGCACTTTACAATGATGTTCCCCTAAGATTGGTAATATTAATATGGATAGGGTCAGAATATGCAGTCCTATTATATTTGAACTTTTGTATGTGCACACAGGTAACGTAATTTTGGAAAACACCAAGTACATATGCAAAAATGCATTTATAATAGGACTTGCAGTTAAAGTAATTTTGCAAAACACCAAGTACATATACAAAAGTGCATTTATAATAGGACTGCATGTTCCGACCCTGTATTAAAGCCGGTCAAGAGCCTGCGAACGCAGGTTCGAATCCCGGCAGCGCCAAACTCAGCGTTTCATCCTTGTGAGGTCGATAAATGAGCACCACACACCGTGGGTAATAATAAGCAGCGCTCAGATACCAAGGGTTCGTAGCGCTATATAAATGCCAAATTATTATTATTATTAATATTATTTTCATGTCCGGGATTTGCAAGGTATTTTCCCTGGATTCTTAAATCTATTAGAGCCCATAAGATTGCTAACATAAGGCATTTCTCATGAAATCTGCACATATAACATCGCAAAATGAAAGCCCGGCTTGATGAAGCTCACCACATTGTGCCTGCCACACCACACTCTCCATTAGAATCCTTCTCAGGGATGTCTTAATGAAAAGAACATGTTGGTTGTGGGTTGGGGTGTTTGTAAGATCTAAAGCTAGGTTGAAAAGGCAGAAAGCAAGTCCATGTGATTGTATGGTCTGGATACCCTCCTTACTTTTAAGCTTGTGGAATGTAGCTAGCGCCACTTGATTTGGTGAGTGGTGGATAAAACCCTTATAGCTCAGCCTACACACAGGATAGGAGTTCCCTTTCCTAAGGAGTGTTTATCAAGACGACATCTGATAAAGCGGGTATGGCTCTGCATCCTCTCTACCTTAACTTGTATTTTATTTAGCGACAAAACATGGGCATGCCTACCCATGAATGGGATGTTACAAATGTTGGTCAAGGTAATTGAGTGGGATTGAACATGTGAAACACTCTGATAACTTCCCCCATCTACTTTGGAGCACATTTTTGTTGGAGGAGAAATTGGATGTCCTATTGGTATAATTGTAGTTTTAGACATGCTGAGGCAGCTCCACTGGTTTACGGTGGATAAGAGGATATTGTTCAAATCCCTGTGTATGGTACATCAGGGTTTCAATGGCCTCAGTCCAGAATACATTCAAGATAAGTTCCCACATTACGTACCAACACAATGGGCCTCATTACGAGTTTGGCGGTAGCCATGGAGCTATTACCGGGTTCCTGCAATGGGAACTTACTGGGTCATTCCGACATAGGAGGACCCAGTAAATCCTCCTTGCAGGAACCGTTCCCCATTCCCATTTGAGCCCCCATAGGGCTCAATGGTAACGGGGATGGAGGTAACAATGGGCACATTATGAGTGTCCCGTTGTTACCTCCCTCTTCCCCTCGTGGGACCCGGAAAGGACGCCCGGTTTTACCAGGCGTCCGAACCGGGTCCCGCGAAGGGAACCTCCTAATCAGCCCTGACGGAATGAAGGGGGCCGGTCCCATACTGGACCCCTTCATTCCGTGAGCGCAAGCCTCGTAATGAGGCCCAATGTCTCCGCTCCCACTCTGCTTTCCTGGTCAAGGTCCCCCGTTTTAGACTGACTCGTACTGGCGGCCGGGCCTTTTCTGTGGCTGCCGCCAGCGCCTGGAATGCTACTCCCCTGCCATTGCTGATGACAGCTGATCACCTTACCTTTCAGCGTATGCTCAAAACATCTGTGTTTTAATTTGTTATATGGTAGCTCTGTATTCATCCTAGCGCCAGGGTGCCTTCGGGTGTTTGTGCGCTCTAGAAATGCGTCTAACATAACATAACGTTTGCGCTTCTCCCTCAATGTTTAACAATATCTGAATCTGAGTTCTAAACTGGTCTTGGGCCTAAACAAAGGGTATCCTATTATAAAGTTACTTAGCCTCACCATGGGGACTAATCGGAAGATTACTATGTGGGCCCTTTCAAAGAAATGATGACCCATGCCCCAGACCAGACGTGAAGAGATATGGGAGACTGTATGATGAAGTCAGCGCTCTTACCCATCACAAGGCCCAGGACAACATAGAGACGGGGTCGCCGCTGGAAGAAAAATGCACCAAGCTTACTGTAAGAATGGAAAGGCACATGTCTATGGATCTACCAAGCTGAAACAGGGAATCCAGCGGATGCCAGAGGCAGCCAGGAGTAGACATCCTGATGTAAAAAAGTAAGGAGCCTGGTCCAAGGTTACGCATGGAACATGGCTGTCTGGCAAGTCATCACTTTTCCAGACTGCAGACGCGCAGGGAGTTGGGTATTTAAGAAGGATAAGGGCTCTCACCAATCTGAGGACAAGTGCTCCTACCCAAACAATAAACACAGTGGTCAAAATGTTGGGCTTGAAAAGAGGTCCATAATAGGCCAAGAAGAGCGAGTGAACAGTATGGGAGTTGCAAGAGAGCAGAGAAATGTGAAGCATCCACCGAGAGAGCGATGAAGAGAGGGAAGGAGAGCGAGACGTAGGTGGTGATATCACATGGAGGGCTAGTGACGTTCAAGCAGAAGCTACTGCGAGCAGCTGGTGTACTGATGCCGCCAGTGGCCTTCATGGCCTGCACAGAGAGCCAGGAAGGGTCTTAAGGTCATTGCGGAGAGAACCTAAGGCTTTGAGGAACCAACTCAAATTGCTTGTAGAAGTGGGTCCATTGGAGTAAATGAAGGCTGTAGATCTTTCCAGGGTAAAGTAACTCGATCCCTGTGCAGAGTGTTGGGCGGTCACTATATCTCTTAGGTTGAGACGGGCACCATATCCCCAAGCCTGACCAGGGGCATCATATTTCCAAAAGAACAAGAAGTGTACCAGGCACTTTCTAAGCCAGTTGTGATATCCTTGTGAAGAATACCTGTGCCAAAGAAGTGGCTTAGTTCTATATTGCTGAAATAGTCAGTGAAGAAAAGAAACAACTGAGCACCATTGCACTGAGAAAGTGCTATACTTCATTTTTTATCCCATCATGACACTGTTGATTTAAGTTAACCCAAAGGGAGGGGGGGTTCTAGGAGTGCTTATCTCCAAGAACCCTTTGTTTGTAGGTAAACGGCATATGAACCTACACTTTGTGGGTTTACTGTTTTGCCAATCCACTAGAAATGCCAGCAGCTGTTCTGGACTAGGTATGAACCTGCTTGTCAGATCACTGCAGATGGTTGTTGTTAAATATGGTCAAACACCTCCCTCCCTCACCCGCCCCACCTCCTGCCCTTGTGCTGAGGCTACCTTTTTTTTCCAGTCTAAGATATGGGGCCACAAAACGATCAAGCAGATGGTGCTCCTTGGATAAGAGCCATAAGGCTGATGCTCAGATTCTTATAAGCAGTGATCGTGGTTATTTGACCAGCAAGAATGTTTTCACAATCCACTTCATGAAGGGTTGGATAAAGAAAAGAGTATTTTTCAAGGAGTCAGTATTTAAAAGTTCGCTGTGTTAGATGCTCAGACGCAAACAAAGGAGGCCTCAGGTGAACACATGGAAAAATCATGTGACCATGCGAGTCTGATGAAAAATACACACGTCTATGTGCACCTCAACTATTTCCTGGACCTCCACATGCTTAAAACGGTGACTCTGTGAGTGGCACCAATATAAAAGAAACAACAGAACCACGCATACTCACCCCTTCTCGTAAACCACTCTCTGCTGTGGCTGGTCTTGTGGGGGTGCCTACTCCAGGGGATTCTGCTGGTGAACCCACTGCCTCAACGGCATCCGCTGGTTGCAATGTCCCTTCCTCTTCCTGCAAGAATAATGGGCCCCTATAAATAAACTATTTCTGAATAGCTGAACAGAATTTTCAAAATGAGCACCCAGAAGGCTGGGAACAGTGAATGGGGTTGCTCGCACTAGAGAGAACAGACGAAATCAATAGAACTGATGTATGGAGTGGATGGGTGGGTGGATGGATGGATGGATCAGACGACTGGAACGGTGGATGAATGGATAGTTGGAATAGATGGAGAGGAATGCATGGATGGAGTAGACGGACGGATCGAGGGGATCCATGGAATGGATGCTGAATGGAATGGATGGACGCAATAGATAAAAAGACTGACAGATGGAAGGGATGGAAGACATGGATGGAGTGGATGCACGCATACGGGCAGAGTGGATGAAATGGATGGCGTGCATGCATGTGGCATGATTGGAAGATGTGTACAGAGAATTGATGAATGCAATGGATGGAACATGTGTATATGGAATTTATGGATGGAATCAGATGATGTGTGTGGAATTGGATGGAATGGATAGATGGATATGGTTGGATAAAATGGATGGATGGATGAATGGATGGAACGGATGAAACAGTCTGAGCGGATGGAGCAGATGGAACGGATGAGCGGAATCGATCAGATGGAGTCGATGGAGTGGATAGATGAAACAGATGGAGTATTCGGAATGGATTGAACAGATGAATGAAATGGATGGGGTAGATGGAATGGAGGGATTATATTGATATGGAATCGATCGATGGATGGAACGGCTGGAGTAGACCTAGTGGTTTGAGTGGATGGATGGGGCAGATGGATGGAATGGATAAAATAGATGGAATGAATTAAATGGATGGAATAGGTGGAGTGAATGAGGTGGACGGAGTGGATGGAATGGGTGGAGTGGATGGAATAGATGGGGTGGGTGAAATGGATGGAATAGATGTGATAAATGAAGTGGATGTAGTAGATGGAATGCATGGAGTGGATGAACTGGGGCGAGTGGATGGAATGGTTGAGATGGATAGAGTGGATGGAATGGCTGAGATGATTAGAGTGGATGGAGTGGATGGATTGGTAGCATGGAGTAGATGGAATAGATGGAGTGGGATGAGATGAGTGGAATGGACGGAATGGATGGGAGGTGGGTTGAATGGATGAAATGGAATGGATGCAATTGATGTAATGGATGAAACGGAAGGAATAGGTGTAATGGATGAAATGGAAGGAATTGGTGTAATGGATGAAATGGAAGGAATTTATGGAATGGATGGAATGGATGAAATGGACAGAGTGGATGGAGTGGATGGAATAGATAGAGTGGATGATGTGGATGGATGGAATGGATAAGATGGATGGAATTGGTGTAATGGATAAAATGGATGGAATGGAAAAAAATGGATAGAGTGGATGGAATAGATAGAGTGGAGGAAGTGGATGGAACAGACGGAGTGGACGGAATGAATGGGGCAGATGGAATGGATGGAATCGATGAAACAGATGGAGTGGATGAACTGGGGGAGTGGATGTAATGTACGAGATGGATAGAGTGAATGAACTGGGTGGAGTGGATGGAATGGTTGAGATGCATAGAGTGGATGGAATGGATGAGATGATTAGAGTGGATGGAGTGGATGGAATGGTAGCATGGAGTAGATGGAATGGATGGGATAGATGGAATGGATGGATGGAGTGGATGGATGGAGTGGATCGAGTAGATCGAGTGGATCGAGTAGATCGAGTAGATCGAGTGGATCGAGTGGATCGAGTGGTATGAGATGCGTGGAATGGATGGAATGGACAGAATGGATATGAGGTGGATGGAATGGATGAAATGGAATGGATGGAATTGATGTAATGGATGAAATGGAAGGAATAGGTGTAAAGGATGAAATAGATGGAATGGATGAAATGGATAGAGTGGATGATGTGGATGGATGAGAAGGATGGAATTGGTGTAATGGATAAAATGGATGGAATGGGAAAAAAATGGATGGAGTGGATGGAACGGACCGAGTGGACGGAATGAATGGGGCAGATGGAATGGATGGAATCGATGAAATGGATGTAGTGGATGGGGTGGATGAGGCGGATGGAGTGGATGGGGCGGATATAGTGGATGGAATGGGTGAAATGGATGAAGTGGGTGGAATGGATGGAATTAATGGGGGACTCAGTTAGAACTGTGAACATCAGCCTGCGCCAGATCCTGACAGGATTGTGAACGTTAGCCTGAGTCTCTCCTAGATGGAAATGCAATGTTGGCATGTCCCACACTTTGAGCTGTGAACATTAACCTCAGTCACATCTGGATAGAAATACGAATGTAAATGTTAACATGCCCCACATGTGTATCACTATGGACCCCGTCTTCCTGTTCCCCATGCCGTTGCTATATATCCGTATCTCCCCCTGTCGCTGTAAGCCCAGCCCCCTGTCTCTGTGTCCGTGTGTCGCTCTGTACCCCGCCATCCTGTTCACGTGCCTGGTCTTGGGCGCTTTAAAGATAACCATCATATCACATCACTACACTTACCCACTACTATACACCATCATTCAACTAGAACACAGCTATACCCCTGATTAATTCGGCCTAGTTGTTCACATACGAATACGACCCCATGAACATCTCATCACCCTAATAAAACGCAGCTAGCCAAGCACATTCCGGCCTAGTTGCTCACATACGCATCCTTCAGGCCTAACGCAGCCAGAGCCCAGTCTAGGTGACCATCCACCAGACTGCACACATCCAACGGATATCTCCAGCACCACACCTAACAATAGGATGCAGCTACCACCCGGCAATTACATCAGCTTCACACATATCTGGTGCACCCACGCACCATACGACACTATCTCTCTCTACTGACCAGAACTATGGTTCCTGAGGGCGTTCAACCTACCAGCGCTTTGAGATCATACCAATGATACATAGAGCGCTATATAAATGCCAAGTAACACAACATAACATACCAATCTGGGCTGAATCCTAGAGTATACGCCTGCATTCTGAGCAACCCGTTGGCTCTCTTCCGGTTTGCACACAAAACCTATCCTCTTCCACCAATGTTTAAAAAATAAAAATAAAAAAGATCAATAACCTGCTGCCTCCATTGGTCATCTCCCCTATCTGCCCTGCTGCCTTCACATGCTGGGTGCCACACAAAGGGAAAGGGAGCCTTTAATAAAGCTCCTTTTAACGATTTACATGGCTGCCATCTTGAATTATATTTTCGTGGCATAATCTTTGCACGGATCACTTTTTCCTCAAGAAAGCCTTAGAGCCTGCTGGACCTATTAACTAGGGGAGCAGGCTTTTACCACCTATTACAGCCCACTTCGGAGGTGCACTCCCAACTGGATGCTTTTCCTTATTTGGAATCTCCCCACATGACTGTGGTCAATCTTTGCGTGATCATCAATAAACCATAGGTCATACTTTCTACCTTACCTCATTATCAGACACGTGCAGCTCTGCCTCTTCTTCATCTGAGCCCGGCTCCATCTCAGACCTTTGACTATAGGCAAAAATAAACAATATCTTAGTAGAGTTCCTGCTCCAAAGCTCCTGGAGAAGAAAGGGAAGAGAGAAATCCAGGAACAGTAGTAGAGGAGACAAAAAGAAACAGTATGCCAGGAGAGAAAGGGAGCAAGCCAACGAAAGCGAGGAAGGAGGGAAAAGAGGAAAGAGGCAAGATAGCAAGGTAAAAGGACAAAGACATTGAGAGTGGAAGGAAAACAAAAATGACTTTAAGAGACGAAGGGAGTGGATCAAAGTAGTGAAACGGGAAGGAAAACAAAGTTTAAAAGAAAGGAAGGTAGAAAGAAAGAAGTCACAGTTCTAATGATGACTTCTTTCCTATGCAGCGCTTGCTAACTGCATTATTTTGCTATTTGTCGTCTCTGCATTGAGTTAATTAAATGAAACTGCATTTACCAACCTCAAAAAGATAAAGTGCTTAGTTGGCGCTGGTTGCACTGAAACTAGTTATATGCAGGGAGACTAGCGATCACTGCAGGAAGCACATAAATCAGTGAGCTATCTGAGCAGATGAGAGAAGGGACGCATCAGAAAAAGAAAGCAATGGAAAAAGAATGCAGGCGCATTTGAAGAAGGGCAGACAGTCAAAAAACAAAAGAAAGACACAAGGGGCAAGAAGGAATAAGGAGACGGGTGCGCTGGGACAGAGACTGGCTATAACGGCTACTGGGCACTTAGAGGCTGGCCCGACTGTTACTGGGGACGTGTACATAGGAAATACCAGCTTCAGTTGGGAAATGTGGAGGATCCACATTCACCCATTAAATGATCTGCAAACCATACAGAATTTTGACCAACGGGGCTTGCCCAATGTGCTCTAAAATGCACAATTTGACAATCATTTTCTAAACATGTCCATGTGTTTAAACTCCTGTGAAAATTCTTTTTTTTAAACTCATCAGTTTTTGGTCTCAGTTACTCGTCCAGTACACTTGTAAATGCATAATTTGAATTCCTTTTTCAAAAGGGGAACCTTGGGAGACGTCCCCCAAACCTCACTATGAAATTGAGCGCTTCAGCATTATTTGGACCAGAAATTGCTTGCGGTAGGGGCTGAAAAGACCCAAAGACCACCCAAAACCTTTTATAAATCCTTTAATACATTTTCAAAAGTACTGGTCGTGTGCACATTCATACATCTTTTCATACAATCCCCTAATATTTAAAAAACAAAAATAAATTCATGAAATTCCCACTGCAAAAAAAAAAAAAAAAGAATTGTTTTTGTTTTTCTGGGGTGGTGGGGGCACAGTGGCCAATAGACAATGAGGTTCTCGGACAAACACCAATCCAAATTCTATATCGTGCCAGAAAACGTGAGCACTCCATCTAGCCCAATCAAGCTAATGATTCTCCAGGACCCATCCCCATGTAACCTCTATTCTATTTGGTTACGTCACGCAAATTTGAATAGTTCTGTGATATCATAATATATTCCTGTTTCTATGTCCTTCTGTAACTAGGACTATTCACAGCGCTTTGTAAGCCTGATTCGTTTTTAGCTATGCAAACTCTGTGTTGTCCACCATAGTTAGGTTTCAGCCATACAGCAACAAAGTCACATGGTCATAGTAAGGGTATGAAAATATCCCCCCAGAAATATAATTGGGCCACACCACCAATGGCACCACGGTGCCAATGGAAATATCTGACATGGCCCTGTTGATGGTCTAAGTGACACACTGATGGTCTTGCTGTAATCAACCCCTGCCCTGTGAGCAACCTCAGTGCTGCCCCTGGACAACAGTGAAGTCTATTAATGCTTGCAGCAGTTCTCTAGTGCTACTAGCTGGGAGTACAACATCCTGTTGGTTCATATTCTTCCGAGGTTATTTGACAAATAGGGTACGGCTCAGGCCAAGTGGAGACACAGGGTGTCCCGACTTGTTGAACACAATAACACACTGAGGCTGGAGCACTGCCAGCCTTGCTTTCTTTTCCCTCTATTATGTGGGACACCATTGATTGGATAGAGCTAGGCACACCACAAGGAATAGTTTAACTATCCTATTTAGCTATGTTCCAAAAGGTATCGCTGTCACAAGTGGTCTATATGCCCTGACGGGTAGGGTGGAGATTAGCTGACAGCAAATCACCCTTGCAGAGTAGGACTCTGATGTCACTACCCGACTGACTGAATGTCCAGTAGACCAGGTAAACAGTACTGTGATGCTTCTAGCAGACAGCAAGGACCCCTGGTAGACTATCACAGTGATGATTGGTGATCATCACAGAGACGTTGGTGATCATTACCATGTAACTACAGCTATGGCCAATGTGGGCTCCTGGTGGTACGCTCATGTCTCTAGCTAATACTCAAAACACCCTGTAAGCTACCATATCCATGAATTGATGTCCATAGCCAATAATGAATGACATCATAGACACTCGACTATATAAATCCAGCTGACAGTTTTACCCAGATGCCCAAGATGACGCAGCAGTACACTGGCTGGCCAGTGAACACCAATTATAGATCTCAGTGATCAATATAGATCTCAGTGATAGACAAATCCCCCAGCTGACACAGAACACCCTCTATAGAATGTAACCAAATAACAAAAGCCTCTTGTAGACACTCCCAGCTATACACTGGTGGGCCACCGGCCTAAGAAATCTAATGTGTCTGCGGTCTGAGCAGTATACTGATGTCCTCAGCTCCGCTGACAACAAACACAACATGAATACTATTGTTGGGCTGCCATTATATAACCTCCTTCCTGGTTCACTGAGTGCATAGTTCTGATGTTCCAACACTGAATCAAGAGTAAGAGGGCCTGTGAGTTGGACTTTAGGGTTCAAATTGTTCTCACTTTGCAGGCTGAGGGCAAGTCTGTGTTCTTTTATTGGTCGTTAGAGATTTTGTGCTGATTTTATATTTCTTTTGGGGTGACTGAAAAACATAGTCTCTCTTTTAGTTCTACTTCGCGGGCATTTTGTAGCCTAATTCGTGGTGCGTTGAGTGTTGCAACCATGCAGCAGAAGCCATTTACAGATGCCAAAGGCAAGTCTGGCTGTGCCTGTATGTGGCCAGGACGCACAAGGCTAGACAAATAAATTCACTAAACATCAATATTCATTCACGCTTCTAAGAAAGCTGTGGAAGCCTGCTGGACTAGTTAATTAACTAGTAACAGTAGAACATATTGCAGATCCAAAGATAAATATCAAATCTGTGGTTTTCCATATGTATACAGTAAGCTTCCTGCTAGTCACTTCTGAATGGCACTTATTAATACAGGCTCGGCGGCCAAAACTCAGACTGAGAGTCATGATTTTATTCTAAATCAGATAATGGCTATCTTATTTAAACAAAATCTTTGCTTAATGATAGCTATATCCGCCTTCTTCAAGATATATGATACCATGATACCACCTGGACAAAATATGGTTACGGCCAATCGTGGATCTAGATCTGGCAGCGAATGGCAGTGATTTATGCCTCACACATAATGGATGAATCTATATCCTGACGGCCCCTATTAAATTGTAAGAGCCTCTTGACAGCTTCTTCACTGAGTCCTGATAAAAACCAGTATTTTGTATTATTCTATTGCTCTCCAAAAGCTGGTACAGAAATGTAAGTTTTAGTGTACATCGATAGTTTAACAACGAGTAATCTTATGTCCAACTTTGAAGATCCACATTTCTCCCAGCTAATTCAGTGGAAGCCCATGACAAAGGTCATACATTATATCTAAACTTTAGCAGAGACAATTAACTCAAGGTCCCTGCTTCACTACCTTTTACTTCATCAGATCTCCATGCACGTGTTTTTGGATTGAAAAAAGTTATGCTCCAAGAAAAGTCAAACACCCCCCCTCATGTAAAACTTAATAGTGACTAGAAGAATTTCACAATGGAGGAGGTAATAGAGAAACTGAAAACCATGGAAATGAAAGAAGAGCATGTTTAAACTATAGACAGCTGCCTATTGTCTTTCAATAAATTGCTTCACTACACACTAGATTCTGTATCATTTTCAACATCAAGAAAAAAATAGCAAAACCACTAAATAATTGGTACTCGGAACTAAAGAAATTAATAAGTGAACAACAATTAGAGCGCAAATGATGTACATATTATCATCCTGAAGATAGGATTAGGTTTCTAAGATTCTACACACTATTTAAAACAACATTCTATTATCAAATACGATTGGAATGATCTAGTTCAATGCTAAATTAATTTTATAAAATTACTGAAGAGTTCCAACCACACACAGCAATACTATATTGACTTTCATTTACAGGAAAATAATCCATCGAGAGGTCAGAGTAACATCCAAGACAAGGAGGGCAAAGCTTGATTTGTCTGTGGTGTGACTAACTCCCGAGGTGGAACATTTAACCTTGTTTGATAGTCATCCAAGTACAATTTCTTGTTGCATGTCCAGTGTTTCAGAAGGAAGGAAGATCCTTTCCTCAATGGGATCCCTGACATCCTGTTTCACCATGGCCTGAGGGCTGGCTGGAGGCAGACTCTGGTCTGCTGTGAGGTTTCAGAGGGAGCAGCATTAAAACGGGCCTGCCAAGCAGTTCTACCAGTGACAGCGGTGCAATGTAGGCATGTGCTTGTTTGATGATTTTCATGTTTCACTGCAGTGACGTGAAAGTAGGGAATAATGATTTGTGCATGGTGCATAGTCACAGAATGGGTTCAATGGAACACACAAACAAAATACCTCCATCTCTGGAATTATGCAATGATATTTCTTTTACTTTTTTTCTAAAAAAGAAAGTTGACATACAAAAGGAAATTTCGCAAAAAAGTTTGAATACAGGTCAACACATCACAAAAGGTACCCAAGATCTAGCCAATGTGACCTCTGTGATGCTCTCTCCCTTTCTATACTCCCCTCTGGCCCGACTCACTCTGCAGGGCAACCACTTGCTGTCTTGATCTCCTCGGAACTCTCCCTCTCCATCCCCATCCCTCTTAGCACTCCTCTCTCTTGAAGCAATCATTCCCTCCTCTCATCTCATCTCACCCTCTCCTCCCCCAATACTGCCACCTACCTTCTCGGATATCCGGCCCATGAAGCGTGTGTCAGTTGAGGCTTTCACCGCCACCTTCTCTGCTCCCCCTCCACCTCTGGCTGGCTCACATCCTGATACATCCCTGTCCATGCTCTACACCTCTATTTCTGATACTCTTGATATACTTGCCCCTGTCATGAGGATTCGCTGGAAGCCCAAAGCCAAGAGCAATTCTTGGTTTAACTCTGACCTTGTTACACTTAAACTTAAGTATAGGGTGGCTGAGAGGAAATGGAGGGCTTCTTGTTCATCCTCTGACAAACTGGACTGTCACCTGCTCCAAAAGGCAATAAAGACTCTCTGTCCTCACTAAGAAGAGAGCCCACATCCAAGCCTGTGCTTCTGCGACATCTAACAACTCGGCCAAACTCTTTAAAATCTGCAAGGACCTGGCCAACCCTGCTGCTGTCTCTACCTCTCCCGTCGCCTCCCAGGCCCTTTGCCTCTCACTTCATCTCTAAAATCCAGGATATCCTGTCCACCTTCTCGTCCCCCTCCTCTCCTACCCCCTCTCCTGCAAACTCTGGTCTTCCTACAACCACCCTTCCACCTTCGCTCTCGCCCTTTACTCTATTTTCCCCTGACAAGGTCTCTAGACAAGTCTGACCTATGAAAGTCTCATCAAAATAGGTTCCTCCATGTTCTTCCAAAACCATCAAGCACCACATCGACGCCCTTGCTCCAGCCCTGGATGATTTCTGTTACCTCTCCTTCACCTCGGGAACCTTCCCCTCCCCTCTGAAGCACTCTCTTGTGCACCCTCTTCTCAAAAAACCCACAGCCAACCCTTCTTGCCCGGCTAACTATCGCCCAATCTCCATCACTCCCTTTCTGGGCAAACTCCTGGAAAAGCTGGCCATCCTGCAGCTTAACCTTCACTCTGACTGTTGGTGTTCTCCATGACCATCAATCTGGCTTTAGAGCTGCCAGAAGCATGGAAACTTCTCTCCTGAACATCCATGAAGATCTGCTCTCCAACCTTGACTCCAACATCCCCTCTGTCCTCATCCTACTTGATCGCTCTTCTGCCTTCAACGCAGTCAACCATACCATCCTGCTCAACCGTCTCTGTGAAAACCTTGGTATCACTGATCAAGCCCTGGTCTGGCTGACCTCTTTCCTCTCTAATCGACCCTCTCAGGTCCAACTCAGATCCTTCCTTTCATCTATCTCTCTTTCTATCTGAGGTGTTCCCCAGGGGTCTTACCTCTCACCCTGGCTCTTCAACCAATACCTGGCAACTCTTGCCCACTGCATTGCCATTTTCTGCTCATTCCCAATTTCTGCTCCAATTTCCAGTGCTATGCTGATGACACAACTCATTTTCAGGCTTCCCTTGTCCACCTCCTCTCCTTATCTCATCTCCGACTGCCTATCTGCCATTCAGGATTGGAGTGCCGCCAACAAGCTCCCCCCACCTGCGAGGCTAAGAACCTCAGTGTCATCTTTGATTCCACATTTCCCTTCTCTGCCCATATCTCCGACGTCTCTAAAAAGTCAAACTTCCAATTGCACCTCCTCAGAGGTACTCTGCCTTTCCTCTCCTTCCCCAAGAAGCTCACTGTCTCCAGAGTCTTGGTTCTCTCTAGGTTGGACTATTGTAACAGCCTCTTTCCAAATCTACCTGCCTCTACTCTCCGTACTTTGCAACTCATCCAGAACAGGACTGCAAGACTTGTCCTTGGCCTCAAGCCCTGGGATCGTATCTCTCCAGCCCTGAAATCTCTCCATTGGCTCCCAGTGGATGCAGGGATTAAATTCAAAACCCTTTGTGGAGCCTGGGTCCAAAATACCTTCAGCAGTCCCTCTGTAAATATCTCCCCTCTTGAGCTCTTCCCTCCTCTACCTCTACCTCTAACTCCTTCAGGGTCAGTCGTTTTTTCAAAGAAATGAGAAGGGGGTAGATCTCTGTCTTCGGCTGGGGTCTCCCTCTGGAACAGCCTCCCTGCCACTCTGAAACTCGAGGAGAACCTTCTCTGGTTCTGGAAGCCCCTCAAGACCTTCCCATTTGCCCCCCTGCTAATCTTGTTTGTTTGTTTGTTTGTTTTATTCATTTTTTGTGCGCGCCAGACCCAGAGGTAGCAGGGCGCAGTGACAAGAAAATGCGAGACTTACAAGGTTACATCATAGCACAGTGTACATTAGAAATTACAGTAGGGTCACAAGGTTGCATCATAGCATAGTGTACATTAAAAATTACAGTAGGGTCACACAAATAATTACAAAATATACAAGTTCAAGTAGATCAATCAGAATTCTAGCTATATGGAATGAAGGTCTAGTGATAAATATCAGTAGGAGGTAGGTAACACCGGTCAACTGAGGTCAGTCGAGGTAAGGAATTGAATTACTTTTTTCCTGAAACAGAGGTAGGGCAGGTCCACTCTAAGGTCTTGTGGTAGTGAGTTCCAGGTTTTAGCCGCCTTAATCGGGAAACTATTTCCTCCAATAGTGGTGAGTCTAAAGTTCGGTATTGTCAAGCAATTGGCGTTGCCAGCTCTAGTTGGTCTAAGAGATGTTCTCCTGTGGAATTTGTCAGACAGGTAACTAGGGGCAGAGTTATTTAGGGCTTTGTGGGTCAGTGATAGCATGTTAAGTTTTATTTTGTTCTCCGTGGTCAACCAGTTATGATGACGACTGGTGGAAGAGATATGGGACCTTTTATTAATGCCTAGTGCTGCTCTCAAGGCATTATTTTGTAATGTTTGTAGTCTTTGGGTTATTTTTTTTTTATTAGCTCCAGAGTATAGAGCATTACAATAATCAATTCTGGAGAGAATTAAGGCTCTAGCCAAGATTAGGCAGCTCTTATTGGAAAGGAATGGTTTACCGGCTCTTATCAGTTTGCACGTGTAGGCCGTAGAGGAGGCAAGGGATTTTAGCTGTTTATCAAGTGATAGGGTAGAATCAAGATAGAATCCCAAGGTTTTTACATCCTTGGATACTTGGATGATGTTCCCATCTATGTTGAAAGAGGAGAATTCCTGACCTAGTTTTTTGATATTGGCTTGGGTACCCAGGATAATCAACTCTGTCTTATCATCGTTTAGGCAAAGGCTGTGAGTGGCCATCCATACCTGGATGATAAGGTATACTTTGTTCACCAATTCCGTGTCTTTGGCATGATCCCCAGAAAGCGGGAGGAGGATCTGTGTATCATCTGCATAATTAGTGTAGGTGATACCAAGATGGTCCAGATCATCAAACAAGGGCTTGGTGAAGATAGTGTATAGGGTTGGGGATACACAAGAGCCCTCTTGTGTATCCCCTTATCTGCTCTCTTCTCGGCACCGGGCACCCGGCCTACCCTCTGACTTCGGTCAAAGGTACCTGCTCACTCTGCCACCCACCAGCACTGCCTCCTGGCAATACCTTGCACTGGGGACTGTATCTGTAACCATGCAGTCCCCCCCTGCACTTACCAGACACTCCTTGTCTGTTGCCTTCATCCCAACACTAGCCACTTGCTGGCCGCATTACCATGGTTTGTTGCTTTTTATTATGTATCTGTTTTTCCATTGCTCAGCACTTTCCACTTTCTCCCCATCCATGCACGTTTCCCCTTTCCCTCTCTCATGCACTTGCGCCTTCTCAATGTCACTGGCCCTATTAAGATTGTTGTTTTTGTTCTCCCTTGCTCTCCTCCCTTGCTTTGTCACGCTCTGAAATACTTGTGTACGAGCGCGATACAAATATAATATCAATCAATTGTTCAGGATGTCATGCTTCCTCGGTATCGGGGAACTCTAGGTGCCAGATATGCCTTTAGGAAGCAGTGCTTTTGACAATCTAGTGTTCCTTCTGTGAGATCATCACTCTCTGCACGTCCTGGTTCAGAAAGTTATCTCCGGAGACGGGCACTGGCTCATTTCAAAGCCTCAAGTTTTGTAGGTACTCATAGTCTCTCGGTTTCCTTCTTCTTGTCCTGTTCCCTCTACCTCCTGCTTCTTCTTCAGCTTTGTTTCCATTGCTCCTTGTTCCTTCACCAGCCTGCTCCGCTTCTGGCTCACTCCAGCGCCGAATCAGCCTTAGCTCTGCTTCTGAATCCCCTTCGTCCTTCCTTGTTCCTGGACTGCTGTCGATCCCTACTTCTCCGCTGCTCTTTCTTCCAGACCTCCAGCATCGCCACTGACCTTTCACCTGGACTTAGATCATCACAGGGGTTTGCTTCCCCACGAATGATTCCCCCTATTGGACTGTCACCTGGGGAGGATCCACCAGGCAGGGCTCAAGTCGAGGGGACACGCGGGTGGACGGCGTCCGCCCACGTATTTCAGAGGGCAGTAGCTGTCACCACTTGGTATTTTAAAAGCCATGGGTAAAACGAGATACTTTTAAAAGTTTACTCATGCGATCCATGGTGGGGATTCGAATCGCAGTTTACCAGGTTCCCAGATTGGGCACTTCACTACACCACAAGACTAGACAATAGAGCAGAAACGACTGAAGGTGAAATGTTACATATGAGATGCGCTCAAGGGCAAACTTAAAGTGCACATCTTTTATACTTTTCCAACAAAAATATCTTCTCTTGGGTTATATTTTGTGCGTTGATTTTCTGAAATGCAAATAAACCCAGTGTATTTTGTTCTGTTATGCAAAGCCAATTAAATGAAATGTGCATATTTCGATTATAAGCTAATTTCTGGTGACGTCACTCTCCATTTGCCATGTTAATGAGTCCCCCACTTATCTTTTTAGTTAGGACTCGAGCACTGCCACCAGGTGACCGGTTTGGTTCACTTCAAAGAAAACCCTCCAGACATGTACTCTGAGAAATCCTGCACAAGTACAGTGCAAGGTGAGGAACATGTAGTCTACTCTCCATAGTCCTGACCATAGTCCGGATATAGGTTGTTTAATGAAGTGAAAAATGTTTTCTTAATGAAAATCAGCTGGGAGATCCCCATGGAGGATCTACAAAGATCTAGCAGGTACAGAACCAAAAGCATCTAATTGAAGAGGTGTATTCAACACATCGATCACATCAGGCACAGTACCTGAAACTTAAAACTGACTGTTACTCCACTCGAAAAAGAAATCTCATCAGATGTAATGATCTGCCCATTTATGGCATAAGTACAATAAAGTTAACCTTACACATAACACAAATTACACAGATATGAATAATGTACAATAAATAAAACCCAATTTCTTATCACATCACTAAAACGGTCTCAAATTACCTATATGTAATTGTACAGGTATTAAGAATGGTGGCATCCAATAAATAACAAAACTATAAACAAGTTCGTCATACTACATTAAACTCATAGACACATTATTTATACAACAGTCTCACAGCATTTAATCTCTTATAAAGTGCAAAGTCCTGCCCAGAGAATAAAAGGCTCAAATCAAATTCATATATACAAGTGCTCATTTGTAAACTCGTGAGTCTTTTTCCCAATCAAATTATTGATTACCATATAATCGAAACCACCCCTATTTGATTTAAAAAATGTTAAGAACGCTATTGTCAAGGGTACACTTTACAGCCTCTCCCAGAATTCTACGAGAGTTGAGCCACAGATCATTATGTGTGGATTTACCAAGGAACAGTAATCTTGAACTTTGTAGGGCCTGGCAATGAATCAGCAGATGTTCTGAAGATTGGATATTTTCCTCAATGCTACAGAAAGCTACAACAATGTATTGTTGTTGCAAATAGACTGGATTTCTCCGGTTAGCAATAGATTTAACTTAAAGCTGAGAAACTGAACTCTCCCGTATGAATTAGGAAATGCATACATGTATGATTGAAGTGAGCCCAGTGGTTTGTCCCCTTTAAAAGAACGTGTATACAGTTTATAGCTATATATGTTGTCAATTGTAGTTATCCAGTCTACCTGAAACAGCTTTTTTTGTAAGAATTGCATTTTCTTTCAGCATTTCAGGTGTTTAATTACTGTTGCTTAAAATGGTTTCTGCTCAATGTCTAAAATCGGCCAACGGTCCAGTATTTATAGCAGATGCAGTATGGTTCAAAGCGACAAAGATTGGGTCTGGCAGAAGGGTATATATTCCTATAGAAAGAGCGAATTGTCCACCTGTACCAGCCATTGAATGAACGTAGACCGAATTTGTATCTCAAGACGACTAATGGAAGGCAATCTGGTAATGTAATAGCTTTTTTCCAAATACTGGCTTCAATTATATCCCAGTCAATCCGTCATGATAAGTGATCCATATAGTATCGCCGGGACTGCTTTCAACCTGTAAAATTCAATAACTGGCAATATGGAAAATCTAAAGTATTTGGAATGTATTCTCTTCTTTTGGGCAGCCAATTGTGTAGCCTTATTATTTAGTCTTGCTAAAGCCATACCTTTGTTAGATGTTGCATCCTGATAAAACCCCAAGTACGTTACATGCAATACCGGTGTAAGTACAGATTTTCCAAGAATAACCCTAATGCTTCTTCACACTTTGCGAAAAATGAATAACATTTGTTTTGTTTTCATTAAATAACAACTAATTACCAGTGGCATAGTTTTAGTGGCACCTATGAGTTGTGTATGGTCTATAAGGACAATATCATCTGCATAAGTCAGCCAAGATACAGCCAAGTTATACATTCTAGGGGGTGCAAAAGTTGAGCTGGTTAAACAATCCCCAAAATCTGATAGGTAAAGGTTGAACAGGCAGTGAACGAGGACGCTGCCCTATCAAAATCCTATATGAGTTCCAAAATCTTTTGTCAAATTACCCTGTCTGTTCAACCTGACCTGTAAAGATGTCCCCTCATGCAGATGAATTAAAATAGCCAATTAAGAGTCTTGGAGTTTCCAATTATTCAACTTTGTCCACAACAAAGCTCCATTTGCTGAAGAGGGAGACCTAAACGTGACCCTCGTTGCACCTACCCCACTCTCACTCAGCGGCAGAGAAACAGGAGGTGTACATCATTCATGGGTCCTTCTTCGACCATCGTCGATGTTTCGCAGGTGTGAGAAACGCTACTCACTAAGACAATAGTTTATACCCTAGCCTGATGATGGTGTTCAAGAGATACATCTGCAATCAATGGAACAGGTCGACTGACTGTTGTCAAGGCATCATGAAGCAAGACACAGACAACAGATTCAAAGTTCAAACAGAATTGTTGTATTAACTTAAATGTCACGATGGTTGAGGCCTCACTTGCCTCAACCACCCTAAGGTGGGATATCCCTACCTAAAGAAACTAAGGAACGTCTGAGTCAGAAAGTTCAGCTTAAAAGTCTGTCTGTGTCCAAAACCTATACTTGCCCTCACAACTAAAGCTAAATAATGTGTAGGGCTGTCAGCAATAAAAGAAAAAGTGTTGCAAATAAAGTTCTGAGCTTCTTCCAGCTGGCTTACTTTTCAGCTCCTTTACCCCAGGTTCATGATAGTTCTACAAAAGTCTTGGGTTCCCTTTCCCACGTTTAAGACAGTTCCACAAATACTTGGTGTTCCTTTCGCCAAGTTCAAGACAGTTCCATAACTTCTTGGAGTTCCCTTCCCCAAGTTCAAGACATTTCCACAAATCCTCTGGGTTCTCTTCCCCTTCCCCAAGTCCAAGACCGTTCTACAAATCCTAGGGTGTTCCCGTCCCCAAGTTCAAGAAAGTCAACTTGTACTGGTTCTCAATCGTTCAAGGTTCAAAAACAACTCCAAATCAACTTTACACTCATTCTGGTTTCTTAATATTTCAATCAGATTGCTTTCTCTTGGGTCACTTCAGCAACCTCTTTGACTTTCACAATTGGGGTTTCCATGGTCTAGGCGTGGTTGTCAGACCATACAATCCACCCATTACAGGTTGCGCAACCAGGAACCCTAGGCTCTCTAGCCCACACAGGTTCTTCTGTTTCTGTATATGTGTGATGGTTCACCCTCACTTGGCTTCTCCTTATCAGTCTCTTGCCTTTGTCACAATTTGTTTCTTCTTTTGCAAGTCTTTGGCCTTTCCACAATATATCTTATCATATAGTTCACTTTGTGGCAATTTTGTTCCTTCACCACCTTGCTTTCAGGCTCTCTTGCGATGCCCCACAAATGTTCTTCTGTATCTGTATTTGTGTAATGGTTTACACTCACTTGTCTTCTCCTTACTAGCCTCTTGGCTTTGCCACAATGTGTTTCTTCCTTTGCGAGTCTTTGGCCTTGCCACAATGTATCTTCACATATAATTCACTTTGTGGTGGTTCCTTCACCACTTTGCTTTCAGGCTCTCTTGCAATCTTCCATACTTGCTTCCTTCTATGTTTCATACGGCTCGTGCTCACTTTTCAAATAGGCAGTACAAGAATTTCACACACACTTGTCATCGGGTCATAGTTTTGTCAAAGGATTTCATTCAGTTCGGTATTCAATATCTGTAATCGGTTAATCTGCCACTTGCACATTATATTCACCTCATTTGTCTCTCAACCCGTTGCTTTGGGTTTATTTCAACTTGCGCATGCTTTTTCATTCATTCAGCAGTTCATTTCGGTTTCCCCACAGTGCCCAGGAGCACCCCCCCCCTTTGAGTGATCTTCCCTCTCCTTCACCAGTCCCTGATGTCTCCTCCGGGCAGCTGTTTCTGTTTCTGGCTCTGCCGATACATGTTCCTTCAACCATGAGCCCTGCTTGCACTTCAGTCCCCCTCCGTCTCCCGCCGGCAGCTCTGCTCTCGCACTGCGGATGCAGTAGGTCACTTTGCTTCTTTCCTCTGCATCCGCAGCTGCAAACTTCCGACCGGTGATGCTCCCACACATGTGGTCTTCTCGCAGCCCACTTGGCCCTTGGCTCCACAGCTTCCTGAAGTGGTCTGCTGGTGCCCTGGCTCCCCTGCAGGACCCACCTTGGCTGCCTCCTCGCATACAGGGTTGTCTACTGGTCTACTTGCTGCTATCTCCTCCCTTTCTATACACCTGCAACCACTTGACAGGTTGCAGGAGCGAGTCACAAATTGTAATTGAATGGCTGCAATTAGTGGAACATTTGAGACATGCCTGACCTTTATAACACTCTGCAGGCCTCCTCATCGTCTCAGTACTACAGTGGTGAAATGACTTACTAGTGTTCACTACTCCTAGCCTCTTCCTCATCCCAGTACTATAGTGGGTTGAATGCAGGGAAATAAGGGGAGATGTTTTGCAACAGCCCATGAAGGCCGGGGGAGGATGAGGTTGGTTCTCAATAGGGACAGGTGGGTTACAATGTCTCACCTGTGGATATCCACTCCCCAATCCGCAAGGACCCTCCACCCAGGTAATACTCCCTCACTTCTACACCACCAGGGTCAGGATCCAAGAATGATGGCCTTTCCCTGGCCACTTGAGAAGAGGGTTCAAGAGGAGTAAGAGTGAGGATGCCCTCAGGTTTCTCACACTGTAACCTCGAAGAAATCTGATGATGTCACAATTGACATCATGACACAGATGCATTAGACATGAAGCACAAAGGCATCCCTGCATGAAGTTACGCAGACACTTAGATGTATGGCTGGCAGAAATGAAGAACATGCTTATGACTTCCATAGTTAGTTGACTGACACACATACACCTTTGCCACACAAAAACTGCAAGATGCACAAGAAACACAAGCTGCCCGTTGATGCTTAAACGCAACTAACATGGGCGGCCATATAAATCAAGATGGAAGCCATACGTACATTGGAGTGAATAGAAGGAGCAGGACGGACTCAAGGATATGGAGGAAAACTGACAGGCTGATCCAGCTTAAACAAGCAGACCGGGTTTCCAGTGCAGCCATGGCGCACAGCCTTGCCAAGCACACAGAGAGAAGGAACATTTCAAGTTAGCAGAAGAGATAGGACACCTTCAGGGAATACAAGCTGAAAATCCTCATAATTGCAGGCAGGAGAAATCCATTTGTGGTAGCTACACACATGATCTGAACCTGTAAGACAGAGCCTATTCATTTGAGCCAGACTGAGGTGGCTGTTCCCATCCAACTGAAGGCAGGATGATACAAAAGTAATACCAGGTTCAAATGTTCTGTCTCATAGCCTAGAAGATCGGAGATGGTAACTTGTTGAGAACATGCAGCACCTTCTGGGACATTCTTAACATCTTGAATAGTTGCACTTGGCCTAGTAACTTTCCAAAGCTCCAAGGCTGAGAAGACCCTCTTTACCCTAACCCTATCCACCTTCCGGTTAAGCCCACACTTTGTTGCATGGTACAATCACTGCACACTAACCTGTAAAGTTTGTATTTGCAACTTTTAGAGGTGGTCGCAGGATGGGCCACCAGATAGGTTTTATCCAATGATCGCACTACCCCCTATATAATGTGTATACATATACCTTTCTAGCCAATTCTGATCCACATTAGGTTTTCTGACTTCATATACTATCAAAACTGGATGACAGGCTCAAGGACGATGAGCGAGTATGGAGAGTGTTGCATTGTTCATTCCTCAATACCCGTTGTCCTATGGCTGGACCTTCCGTTTTCTGGTGAAGGAGATTTCCTTGGCCCAGTTCTTCTTGCCTGTAACCAGGGAGATTGATAATAATTCCCCTGCCTGTAATTCAGGCGGCAGCAGAGGATGGTTGCTAAGACCTGCGGCGACAAATACAATTTTTTCCCATCGCATGCCCGAAGGGATGCGTCGTGACCCACTAGGTCCAGATTGAAAACCACACATGGACACTGAGCGGTCGACATGAGCCACCTTGGAGAAATTCCTGCTCGCTCCACGTGGAATGCCAAGCAGACCAGATGCCAGAGTGGCAGATCATGGGAGGGACGGTGCCCGAGGGCTTCAGCGGATCCACGGAATGTAAGTATAGTCTCAGCCACACGACAAGGATTGAGAAGGGAAACTCAGCCATACGGCAAATATTGAGGAGGGAAATAGTTGTTGGCGATTTGTTTTGTGTTATTTGTGAAGTATACCACTTTCCAGGCGTTTAGCTTGGTTATAGATTAATTACAAGTACCTGTTTTCTAGCCGCTATCTTTGTTAAGCGGATGATGAGGTTTCCCTGTTTCTAGGTGTCAGCTTAGTTTACGGATGAAGAGGCTTCCCTGTGTCTAGGCACTAGTTTAGGTCGCTTAGGTTGTGGAAGGTGGTTTCTAAGTTTATCTTTATGGATGTATCCCTATGCTCTAGTATAGAAGAAGGACCACATATTTTGATTTTGTTGGATACCCCTGTGATTTGAAAAGCAGGAAGACTGCCATATGTCATTTGTGTTGTTTCTTGGGGTATAGGATTTTTGCCCTCGGTTCGTGACGTCACATAAAAGGTTGTTAATAGGGCATGGTGTGTTGATGTGGGGATGAAGGCCCTTGGTGGGGCACATACTTGTTGGCGGATGAAAACCAGAAAAAACCTGGGCGAAAACAGTGGTTTGTCACGTGACAAGGTGATGTTGAAATTATAAAAGAGTGCTGTACCCTCTGGGTTGGGCTCGAGGAGCACGTGGAAGGATTGTGGCTTGGCCTTGAGGGCAGAAAATAGAGTGTGGGCAGTGTGCAGAGCATGCTCGTGTTATCGTTGGTGAGCCAGAGAGGCTGGTGGAATATCTTCAGTGCTGTTGTGGTTTTGGAGAATTTGATTGACAATTGACAATAACTGTGATATAGCAACACAAGGAGAAAGAGCAAGAGGACAGAGAAAGGGCAGAGATAAGGGAGTAAGAGAAGAGAGAGTGGAGAGAAAGAGGAACGTGGGTGATCAAGAAGGCAGGCAGAGGAAGCAGAAGAGAAGGAAAGAGAGAAGAAAAGGCAACAGAAATAGAGGAAAAGGCAGTGAGAAAGGCAAAGGAAGAAAAAGAAAAGCAGTTGCAAGTGAAGAGGGAGAAGAGGAATGAAAATTGAAAGGCTTGTTAAAGAACATTGACGTCAAGAGGAAGAAGAGACAAGACAGGAGCGGGAAAGAGAGTGAAGTAGAGAGAGATGCCTCAAGGAGGTAGAGGAAATCATGACGGGACCAAAACATTTGAATGACCATGAGGAAGAGGGGATACAGTGAAGAATAGGGATACTGTATTGGAGCAGGAGGGATAGCGCCTCTACCCCAAGGCAAGCAGGAGAATAGTGAGGTCTGCATTGGGGGAGGAAAGGGGCTCACTGGACAGAGTAACGGGGAAATGACCGGGGAAACGCATGGCGAGAAGGATTAATTTTGAAGATGAAAGAACGAGGACAGTGATGACAGCATGGGAACCATGGGGTCAGATGGGGACTTAGGGGAAAGTGACAATGACGAAGGGTGGAGGCCACGCAGATCCTCCAAGGAAAAAAGAGCAGGAGACACTGTGGTTGAGAGGACATTAAGAAGGGCAAGATTGAACCCAAGGGATGCCTCCAGCGTTCCAAAGGTAGATCGCATAGCGCAGACAAATTGACTCCATATGCACAGAGGCTGAGAGATTTACTGGGATGAAAAAGAGCAGGATTGATTAGAGCATTCACTACCACAATAGACGTAGGGAAATATGAGAGGGGTGGGGCTGACACAGTTTCTGTTGCTAGAAAAGGGTGACGCACGACCACAATATATACTGTGGTAACAGTTGGATAAGAATAATTTGAGTTGTAAGTTACCCTTGTTGACTGCAGGAGTGCAAAAATTGATATACGAGTTAGAAAGACTGACGGCAGGGACGAAATTGGCAGCGGGCGACATGAAGAGCTTACTCTCAACCATTCTTGGGGAGGTAGCTGATGATGTTTAGAAATGGGCAGAGTGCCCAGAGTGATGGCCCAGAACAAAGTGCACAATGGTGCACCATTCAATAACTACAGAGCAGCTGTATGGCAGGCTCTGGGAGTACAGTACCTAGACACAGCTGACATAAGCGCGATTATAGCATGTAAAATGCTTGAGGGCGAAGACCCACTTTAATATATTCAGGGGATGCAAGAACATTGACGTCTCGAGACACGAGATTGGTGAGATAAAACAGAGCAGGTACAGAAGCAATTAAAGAAATTAGTGGGGATGGAGGCGAAGCCATGGTCAGAAATTCAGTTGACTATAGTACATTATTGTTGACTAATGCAGGAAAATCAAGGAAAGAAAAAGCTATCAAAGTATACAATGGAAGGGGTGATGTTGACAAGCGGAGAGGGAGTGGTTACCCAGAATACACAAAACTGACAGCAGGTGACAGGGGGGAGTTTTGTGGGAAGAGGAGATGCAATCTATTGGCCATGGGGAAGAGGAGGAGTGGCCCGGTGAAGAGGAGTTGGGTATCCAATGCATCACGGTGGAGTCGGGTTTAACAGGGGACAGCCTAAAGTCATAGGAGGTCCACCACAATGTTGGACGTGCAGGAAAATGGGTCACATGTCGTGAATGTTTAGGAGCAGAGGGAAAATGCAGCAGAATGGGGGAGCAACATTTCAACCAACATACCAGGCTGCACAGCCTGACTACTAAGCCCAAGATCACACACAGATGCAGACACAGACACAAGGGCCACAAATGGCACCAGCACAACAGGCACCGGTACAGTCACGTCAGCCCATGGTGTGCACATTGCAGATGCAAGGGTACGCACAGCCACCACAAACAGCACAGCAAGTACCAGCGCAGCAGAACACTGTTGCCACGAAACACGCATAATACACGATGCAGACTCCAATACAGAGACTAGTGGGAGCGACTGTATTGGGGGCAACCCCTTTACGGGTACAGGGATGACTTTATATCCACAATAGGACAGTCCACAGACAGGTTTGATATGTTCAATTCGATCTGTTATACCCTACCCGACCCAAATAAGGAACCACCTGTAGGGGTAACCATAGGTGACAAGATGTTCTCTTTTCTCGTGGATATGAGGGTGACCAGATCCTGTATTAGAGCGGGGAGATGCCCAATGTCAGGCATATGTCAGGCATTGCCATGAATGCAGAAGTATTTGATTTTCTGGGGCTACGGATTTGGTTAATTTTACTGACAAGCTTCCAATTTCTAAAGGAGAACATGACCTTACCATGCCACCGTTATATTCCTGACAGACACCAGTTCACATACTGGGAAGGGATATGATGAGCAGACTTAACATGGCCATTTCATTTATCGATCAGGGGATAGTGTGTTCAACACCAGGAATTCACTATATGAACGCACAAGAGTAGTGTAGAGGAGGAGCCAAGTACTCCCACTCCAACTACCCTGCCTACATTACCTGAAGCGTAAGTATGTGACGTATACTGAACAAGTAAACCAGCTAAGCGAATACCTATACCTAAGAGAATATGGGAGGTGTAGTACCCTGAAGAAGCCAAGAAACTAAATGACAAGGGTGAATGGTGAAGTCATATAAAGTTGAATCGTCACGCATATGAAAAGATAACCAGACCAGAGAGGCAGACGATTTATAAAGAACAAAGAAGTACCAGGGATAAGTGACATCTTGGGATCAAGATGACAAGACTTATGCCACAGACCTGATGAAGATACTTAGTTAGTTTAAATGTGTACAGATGCAATGAAACGCAAGCAGCAAAACAATCATGAAACTAGCTACATGCTTTTAAATAGATAAGACCGCGGCAAGCACCAACATATACATATATATCTCTATAGACATATGGACAAGTAAAGGATGAGTGTTTCCGCTACGTATATAAGCAGTACTGAACAAAACAGAAGGCCTCAGTTCAGTGTCACAGTTCAGAAAAGCAATTGAATTAAACAGAATAAAAGTTCAAGCTAAGGAGTTCACTGAGCAAAGAAAGCTAAGGTCTTATCAAACTGGAATTGGCTGACATTGGATACAATTAACGTGAAAGAACGGAAGCTCCTGTTCAGAAAGGTCAAGCAAAAACAAAAGACGTCAAAGGACTATTGAAAATAAAATAAAATACACAAAAAGGCTTAATTTCATGGTGTCCAGTCATATGATAGAGGGAAGTTGGATGAGTGAGATGATCACACCTATGCACGGAAGCCGGCTAGTGCCCATACTCCTTAAAAATTCTCAGAGCACAGTACAAACTCAAGGCCAACTTCAAAGTACTAATTGACACTGGACCATTGAGGTGATGATGGATGATATTTTAATTTGTGGGAAGTTGGTGCAAAGACGAGGTCACCCACACCTGGTTGTTCAGTCTGCATGCTGCTAACGTAGGTAGGAAAAGTACTGATGGGGGTTAGAAGCCAACCAATTGTAGGGGACCACGTAGTTAGGGGTCCTATAGTGTGTGTAGCCAATGGGACGTCGTACATTTAGTGACGTTCATAGTGGCCATTTTTAGGGGAGGGCTTAGTCGTCCCACCTGATGTGAACTATCCCATTATCTTTCCGTTACTCTATACAGATATAGAACCAATATTTAGTTATTCACCTAGAACCAATCTCACCTCCCAACAGGTTTTTGTAGTTTGCCACATAGGATGATGTTGGTAATGATGCAGGTCGGCACGTCAGTAATGACCACTTTTGGGTACAAAAGCCCAGCTTTTTCATGAAGTAGAGTCAGAGTATCGAGCAATTGCTGATGTTCGTTGTACTCCCTGTTTTAGATACTTGGCATTAAAACAGACAAACTTTTGCCAAATTATTTGTGTCATCTTGATTATTGATGTATGAATAAAATCTGCATCCCCGTCTATCTGCAGGGTAGCATTACTCATCTTAAAGGGCTGGAGAGCCTCCAGTTCAGTGTATTCATGCATTTTACGGGCAGACCGTACAGAGGCGGGTGCCTGCACACCCCAAGGTATTTCTATATGGAGTGGAACTACTATTAGCAGGACTTCCAGGGATACAGAGCAAACTGTTTTGTCTGCCCGATGAGTTTTTGTTCAGACCAGAGATTCCCTTAGACAAGGAAGGAGGGCAGGTGTTTTCGCTAGAACCATAGACAGTTATAGTGGTTATAGTGACAGACGAAAGAATAGTATTACATGGGACTGATAATACAGGACGGGCATGGAGAGCAGTGATTGTGGTAGGAGAAGGGCACAGACTGACTGACTTGACAGACTAAGTTGTTCAGAGATGACCATTCGAATTTGGAGACAGTGTTCTTTATGAGCATTACTTATTGGGTGAGAATTTGTTACAGGGAAGTACCACAGAGAATGGCCCTACTGAAAAAGGCGCCAGCACCCTTTCTTGAGGAAGATAAACAAGTACCGAGCATTTTATGGACCATCAGCCCATATGACATTGGCTTGTTGAAGTGAGTGGGAGCCATCAAAATTAAGCTCAAGCCAGGGGAGATTTTACTAAGGGCAAACAATATCCTTTATCCAGGGAAGCAGACAACAGCATGTTTTAGACAATTTCTGCGTTAGTGCAGTAAAGGATTCTGGTGGCATCAGAATTGCAGTGTAATACAGCTTTGTATCCAGTGAAGAAGGCAACAGTGGGGATTGTGGTGTTTTATTCAGAACTTGCACCCTTTGAACAACATTGTTGAAGCAGAGTTCCCGTTAGTTCTAAATCCAGCGACATATATTTTGTAGCATTCCGCCGGAAGCTACCCATTTCACAGTGATAGATTTCAAGAATGCTTTCTTCTCTATCCCACTTCATGAGGAGTCACAGTATCTAACATTTCTATACAGAAATAAAAAGTGGAAACATACAAGACTCCCAAAAGGGTATTGCAAATCATCTTCTGTATTCAACAGGGTCCTCCAAATGGACCGAGGGAACATACATTTGGACAGCACAGTCATCCAGTACGTGGATGACATTTTGATATGCAAAGGGTCAGAAGAACAGTGTCAGAAGGACTCAGTACAGTTGCTGGCAGTGCTAGCAGAGAAGGGTTACAAGGTGGACAAGGCAAAGCTATAATATTGCCAAAGTGAGGTTGTGTACATTGGACAGTTAATATCATAGGGAGGAAGAAAGGTAACCCCTGAAAGAACAGAGGCGATCTTCAGAACACCACCAGCACAGGCTGACGGAAATGCAGCAATTTTGGGGTCTCTGTATGTAATGCAGGGCCTGGGTGTTTGATTACAGCAAATACACTAGAACCTCTTTCAAGCGGCTCCGGGAGGGCCAGAGGTGGGACAGTAAACTGACTGTTATGCTCACCTGGTCTCTGCGGAGGCGTTGGAGCACAGTTGCAGCCCTCCCAGGGGTGAGGTCTCTCGGGTCCGACTTCGCCCTCTGTGCTTATGTGGTGACAGGTGGTAATAGGTGATGCTGCTCAGGACTGCTCCTGCATGGAGAATGGGAGGCGTGAATATGCCAGCTTGTGATCCCCTTCCAGACCCCTTCTCCCAAACCGTGGTACCCGTGAGATACGCTGTCCCTGGAAAGATCACTTGTTGATTAATTTTGGCGAGTACTCTGTCCTGCTGCTTCTGGCAGGGGCGCTTGTAATATCTGGACCGAGTTCCTTCACTGGTCCCTTACACGTGGTAGTCCAGTCCTGCTGCGACTAAGCCACTATACTTCAGGTAAGTGTTCCTGTTTGCCTTTCCTCGTCTGCTTTTGTTGTATTGTAAAGTTTGTTGTCTTGTATTGCTGTCCGTTCCACTTTTGATGTTTGCTCTTTTGCTTTCTTCCCTTGCAGGTGACGTTGCCGGCAGGGCAGAAGCTGCAGAGCTCGTGGCGGCAGCCGGAGGGAATGAGGAACGAAGCTGCAGCGGTACAGTAGCTGGTAAGTTTTTAACTAGGGGGTGCGCGGGGTTCAAATGCGGTGCGGCCCTAGGACGGATGTTCTAATCTTGTCTTTCTTCTTCTTCACAGGATCCGAGTTCGTGGATGCGGAGTGCAGCGTTGCGGCGTCGGGATCAAGATCACTGGATGTCAGGAGATGAGTCTGCAGATGAAGCGATGAAGCACCGGTTTCCTGGAGGGGAGTATGCAGAAGAACGCCTGGTTTCAAAGGTAAGTAAACTGGTCCAAACGGCGATGAGCGTCAGGTTGCACGCGAGTGCACAGTAACGTGAAGCACCGGCCTTAAGGATGGAGAAGCCTATATAGCTGAGCTTCTGAAGCTACGCCCACTAGGTTCAGCCTGCCTGCCACATCCGATGAGTCAGCACATGAAGACCAGGCCTAGGGAGCCACACCCAATGAGTCAGCACATGAGGATGTTCTCTGGAATAAAGGCTTTCAGCTCCTGGAAAGTTCTTGTAAAATAAAAGCACTCCTGCACTGAAATAAAGTAAAAGCACTCCTCCACTGAAATAAAGGGTTCCTGCTCACATCTCTATATCAGCCTGTTGCCAAAGGCGGCAGGACTGAGTCCAGCCAGGGCCCCTGTGTTTATGGGTCCCAAAGGGACATGTGTGAGTTAAGTGACCCATTGCCCCCATCACTAGATGATGTGGTTTTTGTGTTCTGGGGCCTGTGGCCATGACACTGACATGGACGAAGGAGATGAATGAGGCATTTAAAGAACTGAAGGGGACAATATGCACAGTCCCAGTGTTAGGGATTCTCGACTACAGTGAAGAATTTTACTTGTTCTCACACTCCAATGGAGTGGTGATGACAGCAGTGCTCACACAGAAAACGACCTTAAGGCGTAAACCAATAGCTTACTATAATGGGCATTTAGATCCAGTAATTGGTGGTCATTACCCTTGTGAACAAGCATTAGCTGCTGCTGCCTTTGAAGTAGAGCAGTCAGCAAATCTCACAATGGGCTTTAGTATCATGCTGTACATGGAGCATGCCCTTTTAGTTATCCTTAAAAAGTCCAAGAGCACATTGATCACTGAGAGAGCGTCTGGATACAAGGTTATTATCTCGAATCTGGCCATAAAAGTAGTAACATGCAGAGTTATAAACCCAGCGACATTCATAGCAGATCCAGTATAACAGGAAGACTATGTACCTGATTGTACCACATACACAGAACACTAAGAGGACATTCCCAGAGCAAGGGAAAATGTCCTTGGGGGGGGGGTACACTTTATTGACAGGACCTCGACCATTGACCAGAAGCGCAATGGCATTAGAAGGGCATGAAGATGAGGAGAACACAGTGTACTCTGACTCCACCTATGTGACGTCAACAGTACATGCAGGACTGTCACGTTGGAAGAGGAAAGGCTACCGACGTGTTAATAGCATGCCAGTGCAGCACACGCCACTACTGGCTAGATTCAGACACGCTGCAACTCCCATCAGCACTAGCAGTCGTGAAGTGCCAAGCACGCACGAAGCGTGAGGATGCGATCTCCGACGGCAACAAAGCCACAGACACAGAAGCAAAACGAGCAGCATATTTTACAGAAATAAATCAGTTTGAAACCTCATCTAACAAACGCATAAGCACGCTCAGCCCATATTGCGAGAGGGATACAGTTCATTTCCTTAACTAGCTGAATTTCAGGGGCGAGCACCAGTAGAGGAGAAAGAGCTATGGATAAAGAGAGGGTGTTCAATATCTCCTACAGATGCACTGTGGGGACAGGACAGCACCGGAAAGCTAGTGATTCCTGCAGCATTGTTGCAGATTGCGCTCACGCAGCTGCACTATCCAACTCACCTTAGCAAAGAAGTTCTTACTGCACATATTCGGGAAAAGTGGTTATTTCATTTGGAGGATTATTTCGCCATTATTTATGAGCATTTGCATAGTATGCCAAAATTTTCTACGCAGGTCACACCTTGCACGTAGTGCGAGGAGCAATACCGCACCCTAATAGGTCTTTTCTACATAGCCACATAGATTATGTGAACCTGATCATGGTATTATGCCCCTTTTCTTGCTGGATCAAAGCCGGTCCATGCTCATACCCTGATGCGCTCAGTCTGGTGAAACTCCTCGCCAATGAGGTATTCCCACGATGGGGCACGGGGGTGCGAGGTCCTGTGTACAGACAATGGACCTCACTTGGTAAATTTGAGCACATCACAGCCCTGCTGGGGATTCATCATAAGTGTTTCTGCACTTATCACCCACAAGCGAATGGGATTTTGAACACCTCAATAACATGCTCAAGGAAAGGATTGTCAGAACAAAGGTAATGCTGAGAAAGGGATGGCTCCATTTCCTGCCATTAGCCTTGTTCGCATTGCATAATCAACCTGGATCCGGCCACCATTTAACCCCTCATGAGGTGGTGGCAGGACGATGCATGCGCCTCCCGCTTGCTCTTCCCACTAGAGTGTTGACAGATGCCCAAAGTACAGCCACTGTATACACAAATATACAAACATATCTTGCTTCAGTGATGTCTAGTGCCTCTTTTATTTCTCAACAGCTAAAGTCCCGGCAGGGGAGGTTGAAGAAGGATGAAGATAACGCACCAGTAGAACAATCTGAACTGCTTAAGCAACCACCTCTTTATCCAGGAGACTGAGTGCTCCTAAGGAACTTTGTCAGGTTCTGGTATAAACCTAGGTTCGATGGCCCTTTTACTGCAGAACAAGCCACAGAAAAGGCTGTAAAGCTAGTAGGGAAAAAAGCCTGGAACTACCTTGGAGTGTCAAGCCCTTGAGAGGTGAGACCCCCTCGCCCAACATGCAGACGATTTGACGCAAGAAAAAGAAGAAGAAACACAGCGACAAATTCAGACATGATCAAGAACTAGAGTTAGACAAGAGCAAATTGAAATGCTAGATTATTCACACTAAGCTTCATTACGAGTTTGACGGTGCGGAAAAAAAGTGGAGGTAATGCCATTTACCTCAATTTTTCACATACTGCCAAATTACACGTTTGTCGCTATTAGCTCCAGCGGTATTACTGGATGGTTATACCGGCAATTTAAGGTAAAGTGGTGGAGTTACCTTCAGTTTAAGCTGGAGGTAACTCCTCCACTTTACCTCCACGGTCCCACTTTACCCCCAAAAACCACAGTTATTAACATCCAGTAATACTGCTGGAAGTAATACAGCAAAATTCACCAATGGAGTGCTATGGGCTCCATTAAATGGGGATTTACACCAGCAAACAGCCACTTGTAATCAGGTAGCAATAATACTGCCTCACAAAGTGGCAGTATTGGTAATTCTGGAATACCGGCAAACTTGTAATGAGGCCCACTGTCTTTTCCTTACAGCAGGTAATCATTGTGAATGTTTGGACTGATTCTGACTAATAATTTTATACTTGCTCCTACATTGAAGCGCTTTTACAAACTTGTAGTCACCTCCGGACAAATGAAACCACCGACGGGGTTCTTTCATGCTTTCCTTCTCTATGTAGCCCATACCTACCCAATATTGGCATGAGGCGACACACCTGTTATTGCATTGCTTAATAGTGCAAAATATGATTTGTTTGGGAATGACTGTTCACTGCCGCATTGGCACAGTATTACTGCAGGAGATCCCCATTGGCCCAACAAGTAATAACAATGAATATCAGGTTTTTTTTAAAATCTTTTGACAAAACAGGGGCATTCATCCTTACAAGATATGGAAGTTACGGCAAGAACAATTGTGTTGATATTTTCTGCATTCTGCTGTCTCTACCTTTTTGCATTACTAACTGTTGCATTGTCTCACGCACACTCTGTAGTACTTGTTAACACAGTCCCAATTCCTGCCATTACTGAAGCCATATCTGGGAAAGACTCAGGTAAAGAGCAGACATAGATTTTGAACACATGAATGCATATCTAGCTGATTCACCCCATGTATCTAACGTGTGGTATCAGCACATGCACATGGTGGGGAGAGAGACAACGAAGGAGAACTGTTATGTGTGTTCTCTCATCCCCTATGCCAAGAGTGTGTCCAGAACATTCATAGCTACAATAATTCCAACAGCCAGAGCACAATGTCTTATGCACCTATCTATCTGCACAACAAGATGCTGATTCCAAGGGAGATGGGCCACACTGAGATGGATGTCCCAGAAGATGAAGCTAGCCACATCAAGAATCAAGAAATGATAGAGCACTATTGGAGTATAGACAAGACAATAGAATATGTTCCAGGTGGCCCAAACAAACGAGAAGCTAGAATAGTGATACAAAAGGAGTTACAATGCACGAACACACGACAAAAGGAGATAGGAGGAATGCCAGGATGCTGGGAGAGACCTCAGCTGCTGGAATATGGACAAATAGTCACAGGAGAAGGATGGATGGAAGGGATGGCAGGGTCACATGCAATCTTGACAGTTCCAGTAGAAGTGGTGCAGAAGGATAATGACGATTGCCTCAAGGAATGGGCAGCAAGTGCCAAGTTGCTCATCTGGGTGGAGAATGAAGCAGGTCCCATGCCAATCGTAACATTCGAGAATGCGTCCTTGTGTTTCAAGAATAATGGTCCAGTGAAGTTTAGAGAGAACAAAGGATGCAAACGAATATCGAAGATACCAGGCATGAAGGTCGGTACCGCAGTGCTAATGGATCACTACTGGGCCTGCGGGCCCAAGGCATATGTGCAACTACTGCCAAACTGGGGAGGAATATGCTCTCTAGTACCACCAAAACATAGACAGTTCAACAGAATGAAAATGTTCTTTGTGTCCGTAGTTCCAGGAGTCAAGGACAACATGAACGCCAAATGGCTCCAGATAAGATGTGAACGGTTGCAGAAAATAAACTCGACCGTCAAGGGGTTCAATGCTATCAAAGAAGAGTTGAGAGCTGTCAGACTGATGACCCTACAGAACAGATACATTCTGGATCTCCTCACAGCCATAGATGGCGGCGCGTGCACCAAGATCGGACTATCTTGCTGCACATATGTGCCCTCCCAAGATGGAGAGAACGGGACCTTTGCTGAGGCAATCATGCAATTATCAGACCTGCACGCCAAGATGGAGGCAGTAACAATTATTCACCTTCTGTGTTATTAGAGTAGCTATAGCACAGTGCAGGAAGACCACCAAAAAGGCAATAGGGATGAAAATATTACTGGACATAGAGACGAAAACAGATGGAGAGACACAGACTTTCGACGTATTGCATTCACAACTGAAGCAGTGTCCTCTGGTCCCTCAAGTTATCATTTGCCCAGAACCATGCAACTATTGGGGAAGATCGATATAGTGCAAACCTGATGGAGACTGCTACTATCTGACCTGGAGCTTAGATGAACAAATGAAACATCACGTACACTTGGGAGGAGTGGTGAAGGTAGCCGCACATGAACAGGAGAAACGGTCAAGAAAGTGTGGTCGAGTAATCTACCAGAGGGGGGACTGAAGAGGGAGACCTAAACGTGGCCCTTGTTGCACCTATCCCGTTCTCATCTCAGTGGCAAAGAAATGAGAGGTATACATCGCTTGTGGCCTTTCCTCCACATCGTCGATGTATCGCAAGTAGAGAGCACATAATGCACCCAGATAAAGTTTATTCTGGCAGGTACATTCTGGAGCACATATATATATATAAATATATAATATGATGGAGGGACCTCGTCCATTAGCACGCAGGTGTAGCCAAGTCCCCACCGCCAAATTTTCGTCATTTGCATGGCAGAGTGCAAACGTGCAAGGCAAAAGGCGGCAACACAATTAGCCTCCCTAGCAGTGCCTCGAGTACTGTCAACCTTGCACTGCACTAGGGAAGGTTTTTTTAAGATCTACTCCAGCTCCCTCCAGCGGATATGCCCCATCTCTAGTCTCCATGCTTCTTCACTTGAACTCAGGGACTGCCCTTGGGCCCTTCAACCATTTCCAGGGAAATAGCCACCACATCTTAGGGGTCATGTGACTGTTTAACATTCTTAAGTCGACATTAGAGTTTTACACCTGCGCTCCTCCTCCCACCCTCTTACTGGCAGTTTTTCTTTGTTCTGCTGTGCAGGGAACAATAATCTGCATCCAGAAGCCCCCTTAAAAACTTTATTTAGTATCTTGTCACAGGAACAGGGTCAAGCTGACATGAGGCATACACATATTGACTAACGAGGAAGTTTCCCATTATCATGATGTCGATCTCTGAGACCTGTAATCCAGCAAGGAAGTTGAATAAACTGCATTGAAAAATATGGGGAGAGGGCGAGTGTTCTTCACTGCCCTTTCTTTTGAAAACCTTAAGTACACTACACCATTGCATGTTTGAACGAGGTGGGTGGGGGCAGGCTTCAACATGATGTCTATCCCCGCCCCCCACTCTTTAGCCAGCCCCGCCTGCACTGCTCCCTGGTACGTTACAAACTACAAATCCCAGCATGCACTGTGGAAAAACTGACATGGCTCGTGGTGTCATGCAGGACACGGTTTGGGGGGGCAACGTGGCCGTTGCCCTGTACGCAGTGATCCCCTTTCTGTGCTCTCCCGACTCCCGCTGAGGTCGGTCGAGTCCCTCATGTCAGGCTAATCGCAGGGCAAAGCTTCGGGACGTGCCACGGAATCGGATCCCACGCTACCCTGGATTGCCTTCTGGTCTTTTGCCCCTTCCCAGATCAAAACACAGGTTCGGCCCGCCGTGGAGCACCAGACCCACTCCCAATTCCCGGACCCCCGCTCCTGCTCTCACCTACCTTTCGGACATCTTCTTGTTGCTAGGAGACGATGTCAACTTCCGGTGTCTAGAAGTAGCTAGTATCCTCGGTTATTCTGTGCTTTCGGCTCTGTTCGGAGCTCCACCCCTTTGCTTGCAAATAGCGCGTACTAACCGCCTCTCCTGTTTCAACTTTACAAAGTCGGTGGAGTGCGTTATATTTTCGAGGAAGCAAGACACGAAACAGCTCAGTGAAGGCCTCACAACTCTGGCAGATTCCTGAATGACTGGTGGGGTTCACGGCTCTTTCTCCAGACAGTGGTCCCTGTCTCTCATTCTTTACGGGGGTTGGTGCTACCAGGGACCTCACATAGCTTTTCGGGGCCAAACGTAGGGCCCAAATATTTGCTTGGTGGAGTTTATCAGAGGTGCAACTAGACTAGAATGGTGGGGGGTGTTAACCATTCGGATGTTGGGAGAGAGGGGCTGACTGTGGGCAAGGGGTAAACTTACTTGTGTGGGGGCATCACTGAGGGGTGTTGCTAAGTGTGGAAATGATCCGGGGCTACGCTAATCACGGGGCTGGCGGGACTCGGGGCTAGCTAGCCTTTTGGTTGTATACCCTATCCGGGGGCTACAACCAAAAGGCTACAACCAAAAGACTCTGGGCTATAGCCCCCTAAGCCCTCCCCCCACCACCCCCCCCCCCCCCACCCCCCAGCAACGCCTCTGGGCATCAGCATCTAACTTTACACATTCTAACGACACTATTCTGGCTGTGGGAATGGGCTTTCTCATACACTCTGCCTCTCCCCAAATCACTCCCCTGACATGCAAGTTCAAACACCCCATCACAATTGCCTAAAAACCAGCCCTGGCCCCAGCAGGGGGGCAGGACCCCCTAATGCCACCCCCTGCACCCACCCCCCCTAGAAAGGAGGCCTTGCCAGTGGTGTTAACCACCAATGGGAGCCAAGGGGGGTTGCAGGCAGGGGGGATTAAGCAATTAGCACTAGTTATTAGGTGTAAACCAGAAGGATTGCATTGGATCACATATAGGATTGGAAAAGGATGTTAGGAGGAACACACATTCTATGAATAAGTTTGGTCGTTTACCCATCCATTGCCATGTTAACCCCTATGGTATTCCTACCAACTACCTGCCTCTCCCTGCTGAAACATATCATCTTGGGTACTCTGAGCTAGCTCTGTCAAAAAGTAACACAATACATTGTGCTGCATAGGGCCTGCTTGTGTTATAGCTAAGCATTCTTTTGAGTGTTTAATGACTTAATTGTCTCTGTAAATGAGCTCCTGTTGTAATAAAAAGATCTCTTAACAATGCGTGTTTTCAGCTTCACATCTGCTCCTTGCATGGGAGTCCTGTCTAAAACAATCGCAAAGCCAACAGTGTTGTAAATAATTGAACCCATGAAATGAATGTATTTGAGATTGATATGTTGTTTTTGTATATATTTTTTATAGATTCAGTTGTTCAAATCTACTGTTGGGGTATAAAGTCTATCTTGACTTATTTTGAAGAAATTCTGTCCTGAAGATGGCCCTAAAAAAGAAAGTTTAAAGACACTAGGGATAGTGTCTGGAATAAATTAAAGGCCGAAACATGTCGACAGCGATCTAGAATACCCATGTTAATTCACTGCGGGATTGTGTTCTATATGAACAAAGTGGTCAGAATAATATGAAACCTTGTTATATAATTGTTTGTGTATCCCTCTTCTTTGACGTTCGATTGTTGCGCAACATATTTTTGTTTTTGAGATTTACAGCTTTTTAATCCAATGGCAAAGTGCCTAAAATGTGTATTATCATGTGTTTGGCACTTAGTGCCTTTTTAATGTTATACAACATGTGAAAACAATACATTTCAAAAAAATATTTTTGTAAATATTGTATACGCATTGGGTTCTTGATTTTAGACAGTAGCTTATGCGTGAGGCATCTGTGTTTGGTGTAATTGTGGCTTCTCTTTAGAACACTGGGGAATGGAAAGAGGGGTACCAGACTCACTTTCATGTTTCATATTGTGCTCGTCTTAGAGCTAGTTCCCTTTGAGTCTTGGTCTCCCGATAAAAAAGTTGGGAACCTTACCTGTTTTTCGGTAACATTGGTGTTAGACAGACATTTAAAAAAAAAAACTTTTATTTTTATTGGCAGTGGTTTACAGCAATCAGGCATGCCAGAGCATACATTAAAAAAGAACAATACACGCATAGGACACAGTGCATTCACAAATATGAGTAGTACATTAGCAATGGGAGATGCAGTCCGTTATAGGGCAGTACTATGATCCAGAGCAATCCTATGGAGCAGGGGACGAATTAATTCCAGATGGGCTCTCCTCCTGGTTGACAAGATAGTTGTTGAAAGCGGACCATACATTCTTGGGGCGAGAATGTGTGGGGAGCATGTTGAGGTATTCTTCTTCACAGTTCCGGGCCCAGGTGAGTGTGTTGAGCCATTTCTGAAAGGTCGGGGGGGGGGGGGGAGCTCTTCCAACATTGGCTATCATGCAGCCTATGTTTAGAAATGTAGCCATGCGTCTAGTGTCATCATTATTCCACACCCCAAACAATACCCCTAACGGATCTGGGTCAATTGCTGTGCCGGCGATATTGGTGAGAGCCCTTAAAATACCATCCCAAAAGTCTCTCAATATGTGGCATGTCCAGAACATGTGTAGATGGTCTGCACACTGTGACTTACAACGAGCACAGGTATGAATAGTAGTACGAGCAAATTTAGAAATCTTGAGTGGAGTGTAGTATAGCCTATTCAATAGTTCAAACTGCATGACCCGGAGACGGGAGTTGAGGGATACTCTATTTGTATGAGAGCACATTTTTTCCCACAAGTGGTCGGGGACCTCTAGACCCAATTCGCCAGCCCATTCGGTGCGTGCTTTGGATGGTCGGATTGGGGTGCCTGTCAGTAGCAATTTGTATAGCGAGGAGACGATGCCACGGGCGCCACTCGAGTTGGCAATATAAACTATTTCTGGGGTGTCAGGAGGCTCGGCAGGGAAGGAAGGCCACCTGGCACGGAAGGCCGCTCGGAGCCTATAATATTGCAACAACTCAAGCGCAGATCCAGAGTGACTATCCACGTTTGTGGGTCAATGAACTTCCCATCAGGGAAAAGATCAGTCAGTGCCTGGTAGCCTAGCTCCCTCCATCTGCGGGCTAAGGCTGTGTCGTGTGTGGGTTCCAGCCCAGGGAACTTCCATATAGGGAGCCATTTATAGTAGGGGTGGGTTCCCTCAGTCACCTGCAGGAGCCGGCCCCAGGCCAGCAGGGTAGCCGCCACAGGGTCGATGGGGGAGTCTGGCTCATAACCTTGGTGGAATATAAGTGTTATGGTATCAACCTGAGCTGTTGCCATGGTTTCTAGTTTGACATGTGGGCGATTCAGGGAACCCGGATACCAGTAGGTGGCGTACTGGGCTTGTGCGGCTATCCAATACAGTAGCAGGTCAGAAGCCGTAAATCCCCCACGCTCATATGGTAGTGTCATATCCGACCATTTTTTCTGTACTGCCCCTGAATGCCATAGGAACTGGGCGCATGATTTGTGTATTTGTGTGAAGTATTGTTTCCCAGGCCAGATAGGTACATTGCTGAAGATGTAAAGCAATTTGGGAACTAAAACCATCTTGATGAGGGAACGTTTACCTGCAAGTGACAATGGGAGGAGACGCCAGCGTGTCATTTTCGACTCAACAAGTTGTGCTACGGCCAAGTAGTTGTCTGCTAACGGTTGATTTGGACAAGGACAATCGGACTCCCAGGAACCTTATGCCACCGGGGGACCAGCGAAGTGGATGCTCCGAGGCGGGTTGCTCAGTAGAGTTGGTAAGGGGGAAAATCTCAGACTTGGAGTAATTGTAAATCCCGAGTGGGTACCTATACGTGTGTTGTCTCGTAATATTGGGTCCAGGTTAGTAGCGGGATCTCTAATGTATAATAAAACATCATCAGCGTACAATGATATTATCTCGGGGGAGTCCTTCAATCGTATTCCCCTGTGGGAATGACACGCTCTGACATGGTCCGCCATGGGTTCTATCACTAGTGCGAAGAGGATTGGGGTAAAGGGGCAGACCTGTTTAGTACCCCTGCAGAGTGTGAATAGCGTGGATGTCAAGGAATTGATCCGGACTCTTGCCATCGGGGTAGTATACAGTAATTTAATGTAGCCAATCATATTGGGGCCGATCCCCATCGTCTCTAAAACCAACCACATGTACTTCCATGAGACTATATCAAATGCTTTCTGTGCATCAAGCGTAACCGCAATGGCACTTGCGTCTTGATCAATCCAAGCCATCACATTGAAGAGACGTTGGATATTATGAGAAGTGGATCTCCCGGGTACGAAGCCCCCTTGGTCTTCATGGACCAAATATGACATGATTGGAAGGAAGCGATTTGCTATAACCTTAGCAAAGATCTTGGTATCTATATTCATGAGGGAGAGGGGCCTGTACGAGCCGCACTCGTCACTAGGTTTATCTGATTTGAGTAGCACTATTATAACGGCTTCACGCATAGAAGGAGGGCGAGCAGACACACAGAGTGATTCCTCCCAAATCTCTAATAGTTTGGGGGCTAGGATAGCGACATGTTCCTGGCAGAACTCAGAAGTGAGTCTGTCAGGGCCAGGAGCCTTGCCTTTTGGGAGGTCCGAGATAGCTTTCACTATTTCATCTAGTCGAAATGGGGAGTCCAGCTGGTCTCTAGTGGAGGAGGAGATTTGTGTCGTGGGGATCTGATCAAGTAGGCCCCTCATTTGTTGTTCACTATGTTCGGGGGGTGAGGCGTAGAGAGCAGTGTAAAATTCAGTGAATATGTCTAATATCCATTGGTCTGACCAGTGCAGGACCCCCTGTATGTCCCTGGTGATCTGGGTTTGCCCCTCATCTCCCCCTTATCCGTCTCGCTAGTGTTCTGCTCGGTCTGTCCCCCTCCCCGTATTTACATGCAGCCTGTGGACGGCTGAAATACAGAACCTCTCTGGTGGCATGCGCCTGGAATATCTCGAGCTCCTCGCTGATCTCTGCGAGTTTGGCGGGGTCACTTGCCGAAGTACACCCCCGCTCAAGTTCCCGCAATTTGGATTTGGAGCGGCTTAGGTCACTTCGTATGGTCTTTAACACCCCCGCCTCTCTCGAGATGGACATCCCTCTAATATATAGCTTGAAAGCATCCCAGCGGACCCCTGCTGTGGTGTCTTGTAGGGAGTTGCATACAAAGAAAGTCTCAAAGTCCAATAATATGTCAGCCTTAGAGACTATATTTAAGAGGGCCGCTGACTTGAAGCGCCACGTACTGAAAGTGGGGACGGGAGCACCCATCTCCACTGATAAAGTGATCGGGGCATGATCGGACAGTGTGCGAGCGAGTATCTGCGCGTCAGCAACATTCCCCATCAGGTTGTTGGACCCCAGGAAGAGGTCAATTCTGGATGAACTATCATGAACAGTTGAATAAAATTTATATTCATGTAGCTGAGGGTGGAGGGTCCTCCAAGCATCACGGATATTAAGTGATGAGCTGTGTATATGTAGTTTGCGTGCAGCTCGTGACAGAGTCCTTGGTGCAGTTCCAGTTCTGTCCAATACAGTGTCAAGTATCAGATTCATGTCGCCTTCCCATATAATCTGAATGCCCACATACCCAAGGAGTATTTTGGCGATGTCATCTACGGAATCTGGGGTGTCCACATTGGGTCCATAAGAGTTCACAAGTAAGTATTCCCTGTTAACTATAGTGCAGTGCAAGATAATATATCTGCCTTCTGGATCAATATAGCTCTTATGGAGTGCGTGCTTAATGGATTTGTGGATCAGGGTAGGAACACCTCTGGCCTGGGCTGAATATGTTGTGTAGTATCTATTGGGGCCCCAAGATGGTGCAATATGTGTCGCTAGGCGACCAGTGGTGTCCGTTTCCTGCAACATAAGTATTTTGACGCTGTGTCTCTGAGCATGAGCCATAATTTTGCGAGACTTTGTGAAATTGCTTAGACCTTGGACATTCCAGGACATTATCTTTGTGGACATTAACTTATATTAGGGTACATCCCAGCTGGTGTGTCCCAGTGTATCTCCACAACTGCAATTGTTCATGCCAACACGCCCCAACATAACCCGAAATACTGGTCTGCCTCTGCCATTTTCAGTAAGATTGCCCCAAACATCGCCTCCCACCTCCCACACCGCCCCAAAACAGATGGCAGTGAACCCACCCACCCACTTCACCCGATTAACAACAATACCTACTAAACAAAGAATAGCAGCCAGATCCCAACCTGGACTGGCCGTGCCGTCGGCCCAACGGGGCCCAACACCTAACAATACCACTAAGGCAACCATTGCAACTGCAGTGGGGAGTGCAGTTGCCGTGCAATCGACAGAAACAGAAATAATGAAGCACCTGGTGTGGTGCCGTTTGGTCGGCAGCTTAACAATTAGAACTCATGTACATCACGACAATTTTTGCGGCAGCAGTACGTATCTCGGCCGCAGTAGGAAACCAGTGCTTACACATAGCTTAATTGAAGCAGGATACAGCCGTACATGAGAGTATACACAGATACGATACTATGACGAGCAAACAGGCATCATGGGGTGTTTGGTGGCAGCGCCAACAATAGAGTGTGCAGTATTTGGTTCCTCATTGAAATGTGAGGAGGGTGTAATGGGGCAGTCGCTGCCACCCGACTAATGTTTAAAGGATACTGGGCACTCGGCCCTAAGGTGTCTAGGAGCAGTTTGATTAAAGGTCAATCATTGTCCATGAGATCGTCAGCTGGATCGACGAGAGGTATCTGTGCTTCAATAAATGTTGCCGCTTCGCTAGGGACAGTGAAGAAATAAAGTTTCTCTTTAAAAGTAAACTTCAGTTGTGCAGGGAACAGTATTGCGTATGATAAATTGCGTTCGCGTAGCATCTTTTTCACGCCTAGGAACTGACGCCTCTCCTGTTGTACACCCACAGAGAAGTCAGGGAAGATTCTGATTATTTGAGAGCCAAGCCATAGTTCCGCCTTCTCTCGTGTCAGACAGAGGATGAGGTCTCTGTCTCTGTAGCTGAGTGTTTTGGCAATGATTGGTCTGGGGAAGTCTCCGGGCTTAGGCTGCGGTGAAAGGGCCCGGTGAGCTCACTCCACAGTAAAGAAGGGGGATAATTCAGGATTGTCCAGTAGGTCTTTGAGTAGATTTTCAACAGCTAACTCCATGCGGCCTTTAAGAGCATTTTCCGGGACGCCTATAATGCGTATGTTGTTCCTACGCGATCTCGACTCCAAGTTATCACACTTGGCCTTGACTAGTGACATGTCACATGTAAGGGAGGCAACTGTGTCCTGGAGTGTGTGTAACCCATCTTCTTTAGTGCTGATTCTGGATTCCGCCTCAGTGATTCCAGTTCCGGCGTGGTCCAACTGGGATTTCAGTGATGCAACATTTGCATTAATATCGTCCAACTTTTCGTGAAAAGAGGCGAAGTTCTTGATATTTTTGCAGTGTGGAAGGGCACTAGAGCATGCTTTGATGTCTTTTTTGAATACCTCAATAACATCGATCAGCGCATCCAGATCACGAGAGAGACCTCATATGACACTATTACTTTCCTGTATGTCCTTATCAAAAAACAAATAACTGGCTACAGCACTTCTCTATTTCGCAAATCAACTGACCGCAATAACCTTCTACACCACCTCAGCTTCCACCAACCCAGTCTACTCAGAAACCTCCCATATAGCCAATTGCTATGAGTCAAAAAGATTGTAAGTGACCCAGAGGACTGCATAGCACAACAATTGGAGATGAAAGAAAAATTTCTAGCACGCAGTTACAAGCAAGATGAACTCGACACAGCATCTACAAGAGTTAGCACCTTGTCACGTGAGACCCTACTGTCTACTCAAAACCCTAATAGCAAAAGAGAATTGAAGTCACCAGTATATGTATCCAAATTCTCCATTCAAAGCAATAAGATCAAGAAAACCATCAAAAAACACTGGGGGATCTTTAAAAACGATATCAGGGTACAAAATCTGTTCAGTGAATCACCGATGTTTGCCTATTAACGGAGTAGGAATCTCAGAGATGAATTGGTTTAAACAAGACCACCCCTTAAAGAACCAATGACTCAACGAACTGGAACATTTCCTTGTCTCCATTGCATCAATTGTAATTCAATCATTAAGGGCACTATCATTAATCATCCAAGAACAGGGTGGACGATTACCCTTAAAACATTTGGAACCTGCGACAGAACCAACATTATCTATGGCATCAACTGCCCATGTAGAAGATTTTATGTAGGTCAATCCACAAGAACGGCCAAGACATGATGGAATGAACATCGATCCTGCATTCGGAATGCAAACACCAACTCGGCTGTAGCACGCCATTGGGCTGAAAATGGACATAATGTGACACAGATTAGATTTGTCATTTTGGAAGTACTAACGAAAAACAATCCACATGAAGATTTGGGCCAGCGGCTTAACCGCAGAGAGACTTTCTGGATAGACAAACTGGGCAGCTTAGCGCCTAATGGACTCAATGAGGAAATCAATTATCACTTTTTTCTATGATCTTGTGTTATTCCTACTGTCATGATTGGTATGTTCCTAGATAACACTTTATACAGTGTTATCAGTGCCCATATATTGTGAACTTTGTATAAGCTCTACTATAATTCCTGGACTCTAAGTCTGGGACCAAAGGTGCCGTCACTCGATGATACCAATTACTGAAGGTATTGTCACGCTCACCTGATTCCCACGGAGGCGCTGGTCTGGCTTCGAGTGCTGATGAAGCGCAGGACTCTGAAGATGGCCTCACTGGTTCGCAGGAATATTCCCCTGTGCGTGAAAAGGGAGTATTACCTACTGACGGAGCAATGCTCAAGTCTCCCACTCCCTTCCAACCCTCCACGATACCCTTCCTTGATTCCCCGTGAAGTCTCACCTTAGGGTCTGGAAGGATGAGTTCTCCATCCTGCTTCTGATGCAGGGGCGCGTTGAAACCCAGTTACTTCACTGGATTGAGGTTTGATGGGAGTTCAAATAAGCTTGACTATTCAGGTAAGGCACTGTAAGAGTTCTGTAGCAAGTTCAAAAGTTCAAGCTTAATAATAATGTTCTTTGTCTTATTGCAGCAAGCGCTAACGCTTATGTCTTTTTCCCCTTAGGGGCCGGGGTTCGGAATGCCGGAGATATGGCGCCGACCCGAAGTGAAACGTGCAGTTCCAGTAAATGACAAGTAAGTTCTGGATGAGCGTTCGGGTAATGTCTTTGCATTCGCTCATTCAATGTCTTTGTCTTTTTTCCCCATAGGGGCCGGGGTCCGGAATGCCAGGATGCGGCAGGACCCGAAATGAAATGGGAATGACCCAACAGGTAAGTCTTAGAAGGAAACTGAGCTTTTCCTATTCCCTTCCTTCTCTCACCTTGTGTTCTTGTCTTTTTCTCTCTAGGCTCTGGGAAGTGGCTGCGGATCCGGACGATCGCTGCTGAAGATGGAAATGCCCTGGAAAGGTGAGTGAAATGCAGCGCTGCAGCGATCGAAGCGAAATGCTTTTAAAATGATGTCTTCCCTTTCAGGATCGTCGGTGTGAAGTCTCTGTGATGCAGCTTTAGCAGGTAAGGTCTTCTTTCTCTCCAATTCTCTCTTAGCAGGTGACCCAGGATGCTGACAGATGTGGCTGAAGTCCAGATGCAGGAGCTGACACGGTGAGCGTCCAGCTGCGAGGAGCAGAACAACGGGAAGCGTGAGTTGCTGATCGGGCGTGGTTTAAATAGCTTTGGAAGAAGTTCCAGGTATCCTTCCACCGATCAGGTATGTATCCTTCCCCGACCACACCCAGGGGAAAGTAGTTCCACAGGTAAAGTAGTTCCATTCAGGCCTCAAGAGGGCCTGGATGTAGCAGCATGGTCTGCATCAGGTAAGTGCACCTTAAAACACTTGAACACATGTCTAGCTTTATGAGCCTGGCGCCTAAGGCGCCAGGACATGGGTCCAACATGAGCCTGGCGCCTAAGGCGCCAGGACTGTGTCCAAAGGGCCCCAGCTTGGGCCCGCTGGCACTTCCCTGGGGGAAATGATGCCTGCCTCTGGGGTTGCTGGGTCGAACCTGGCTCCTTGGAGGTAGGCATCTTGACAGTACCCCCCTCAAGGCCCCTCCCAAGGTTGTTCCCTCCGGGGGTCTTGGCTTGTTCGGAAATCTCCAGTGGAACCTTTGTATTAATCGAGGTGCGTGAACATGGTTACTAGGCTGCCACGATCTCTCCTGAAGTCCATATCCCTTCCAGTCAACAAGATAGAAGAGTTTGGACTTTAACACCTTGGAGTCTAAAATGTCTTTAACTTCGAATTCTAATTCCCCTTCAATTTGAACTGGGTCTGGAGGCTTGGACAGTCGGGTCCCTGGTTGTACTGGCTTCAAAAGTGATGCATGAAAAACTGGATGAATACGCATGTTAGACGGTAAATCCAGTTTAAAGGCCACGGGATTGATTATAGCCTTGATGGGATAAGGTCCTATGAATCTGGGATTGAAGGATCGCGGGCCCTTGAGGGGTAAATGCTTCGTTGCTAGCCATACCTGATCTCCAACTTGGTAAGGAGGAGTTTTACTTCGGTGCAAATCAGCGTTTTCTTTATACTTTTTCTTGGCTTGCTGTAAATGAGTTGCAGCTTCTTTGAAGGCTTGGGTTATTGTGGAATGCAGATGATTTACTGCGGGCATTTCCAGGGTCAGAGGTGGATCTAGATCAGAGGTCCGAGGATGGTGACCATACAAAGTATAAAAAGGAGTTTGTCCGGTTCCAGAATGCACTGAATTGTTGTATGCATATTCTGCGATCCAAAGGATGTCTTTCCAATTTAACTCGGATTGGTGTAACATGCACCGAAGATATTGCTCGAGAGTCTGATTGGTTCTCTCGGTTTGTCCGTCGGTCTGTGGGTGGTGGCTGGTGGATAGCCGCACATCTATTTGTGCTAGTTGGCAACACTTCTTCCAAAAATGGGAGATAAATTGACTTCCACAATCAGAGACTAATATGGAAGGGAAGCCATGTATGCAAACTATATTCTCCAGAAATTCCTTGGCCAAGGTGGAAGCTGAAAGCAAACCTTTTAAAGGGATAAAGTGGGCCATTTTGGAGAATAGATCCACAATTACAAGAATAGTGTTGTAACCAGCACAAGGAGGCAGGTCAGTTATAAAGTCCATTGACAAGGTGTGCCATGGTGCCGGTGGAATATCCAAGGGTTGAAGTAAGCCGGCTGGCCTTTTCTTTTGACCCTTGTTTTGGGCGCAAATTCCGCAAGACAATACAAAAGACTTTATGTCTTTTCTCCAAGAAGGCCACCAGAAGTGGCGTTTGATTTTTTCCTCCGTTTTAGCGATACCAGGGTGTCCTTCCATTAAAGATTCATGATGATGGGCAATAACAAGTTCTTGCAATTCTTTACTAGGCAGAAACAACAGCTCCTGGAAGTAGGGTAAGTCATCCTTAACGGTGTAATGAGGACCCTTTTGACTCCATTCCAGTAAAGCTGAAGAGTCTAGAAGTTGTTTTACTTGCGTTCGGATGTCCTCAATAGTTTGCAATGAAGTTAGGCCTAAGATTCTTTGTTCAGGTATGATTGGCACAGGTTCTAAACTCGAATTGGGTTCTTCCATGCCAATCCGGGATAAGGCGTCCGCTTTACCATTCTTGCAGCCAGGGCGATAGGTAATTACAAAAGCAAATTCCGCAAAGAATAGAGCCCATCAGAGTTGTCGTGAAGATTGAGCCTTGGCCGTCTTTAAATACTGTAAATTTCTGTGGTCCGTAATTACGGTGATGGTGTGTCTTGCCCCGAGAAGGTAGTGACGCCAAGCCTTGAAAGCAGATTTAATAGCCAGTAACTCTTTGTCGGTAATTGCGTAGTTGATTTCAGGAGGAGAACATTTCCTGGACCAAAAGGCCACAGGGTGTAGTTGGTTAGTTTCTGGGTCTCTTTGCAACAGGACAGCTCCCATGGCCGAACTGGATGTGTCGGTTTCCACAATGTAAGGGAGATCTGGGTGCGGGTGCGTCAATATAGGTGCAGAGGTGAATTTGGTTTTCAGGTCCTGAAAGGCTTGTTCGGCCTCAAGAGTCCATTCAAAGCGTTTGTTTCTCTTTAGGAGAGCTGTGATGGGTTGGACTGTTTGGGGAAATTCCGGGATGAATCTTCGATAGAAATTGGCGAAGCCGAGCATGCTCTGAACTCCCTTCACCGAGCTAGGAGATGGCCATTTGAGGATGGCGTCCACCTTTCGCGAGTCCATTCGGACTCCTTGAGGTGTCAGGATGAATCCGAGAAACTCCACTTCTGTGGTATGAAAAACGCATTTTTCGAGCTTTGCAAATAGTCTGTGCTGGCGCAATTTCTCAAGAACTGCCCTGACATGTTTTCTGTGATCGGATTCTGAAGAGGAGTACACCAGGATGTCGTCGATATAAACAATGACACAGACGTCGATAAGTTACCGAAGAACATCATTCATAAAGTACTGAAAGGCGGCAGGTGCATTGCACAAACCGAAGGGCATCACCTGATATTCGAAGAGCCCAAATTTGGTGCGGAATGCAGTCTTCCATTCGTCGCCTTCTTTTATACGCACCAGGTGATAAGCTCCTCGGAGATCTAACTTGGTGTACACACAAGCGTCTTTCACCTGGTCGATAAGCTCAGGGATCAGGGGCAGAGGATAACGATTCTTAATCGTTATTTGATTTAGGGCGTGATAGTCTATACATGTTCTAAGGTCGCCCTCTTTTTTCGGCACAAAGAACAGAGCTGAGGAGACAGGAGACTTGGACGGGCGAATAAAACCATTGGCTAGGTACTGATCTAAATACTGACGCAAATGTAGGTTCTCAGGTTCCGTAAGAGCATAAATCCTACTACAAGGTAGTTGAGCATTGGGTACCAGATCGATTTGGCAATCATAAGACCGATGGGGAGGTAACGTGTTAGCCTGTTCCTTCTGAAAAACGTCCTGGAATTCTTGGTATTCTGACGGTAGCTGTACAGGGGTGGATCTACTATCTGAGCTAGAACATCCTTAAGCTCTCCGCGCAGGCCTCGATGAAACAATGTGATCCTTTTGTTTTCTGGCCATCCAGTTTCCACAACCAGTCTAATAAAGGTGGCAACGTAGGACAGAAGATCCTGATTACCTTGTCGTAAGGATAGCAGTTCGTTATCAAGGGCCTGTGCTTGAGAGTGTCGAGCAAACAATCTTTCCATGCTGGCCTGGAAACCCTGAAAATTCTGGAGAATGGGATCATCCTGATTTACCAATGGAATAGACCAATCGGCAGCACTGCCACTGAGGTAAGATAGTATAAAGGCTACCTTGGTCTGGTCGTTAGGGAAGGCCCCGGGTCTCCATAGAAAGTGTAAACGACATTGGTTCATAAAGACGCCATATTTCTTGGGATCCCCCGCAAAACGTTCAGGCGGGGCCAAAGGCATGTGTCCGGGTAGATTGATTTGTACCGGGTTATCCAAACCCATTGATGTGGAAGTATCTCCGGAATTAGGTAAAGGAGTGTGCCCTGCCTGGGCCTGCAATAACCTTTTGGCCAGGTCATCTGTTCTTTCCTTGGATAGGATCAGTTCTCTTTTGAGAGCGTTAGTCTTCTGGCGGGCTGAGTGCACTTCTGCCCGTAATTCCCCCAAAAGCTGGGCTAGCTGATCTGTCTCGGAAGTCTCCATAGCGCCCGGGTGGGAAATTGTGGGTAGGCTTCGCGTTCTGTCACGCTCACCTGATTCCCACGGAGGCGCTGGTCTGGCTTCGAGTGCTGATGAAGCGCAGGACTCTGAAGATGGCCTCACTGGTTCGCAGGAATATTCCCCTGTGCGTGAAAAGGGAGTATTACCTACTGACGGAACAATGCTCAAGTCTCTGACTCCCTTCCAACCCTCCACGATACCCTTCCTTGATTCCCCGTGAAGTCTCACCTTAGGGTCTGGAAGGATGAGTTCTCCATCCTGCTTCTGATGCAGGGGCGCGTTGAAACCCAGTTACTTCACTGGATTGAGGTTTGATGGGAGTTCAAATAAACTTGACTATTCAGGTAAGGCGCTGTAAGAGTTCTGTAGCAAGTTCAAAAGTTCAAGCTTAATAATAATGTTCTATGTCTTATTGCAGCAAGCGCTAACGCTTATGTCTTTTTCCCCTTAGGGGCCGGGGTCCGGAATGCCAGGATGCGGCAGGACCCGAAATGAAATGGGAATGACCCAACAGGTAAGTCTTAGAAGGAAACTGAGCTTTTCCTATTCCCTTCCTTCTCTCACCTTGTGTTCTTGTCTTTTTCTCTCTAGGCTCTGGGAAGTGGCTGCGGATCCGGACGATCGCTGCTGAAGATGGAAATGCCCTGGAAAGGTGAGTGAAATGCAGCGCTGCAGCGATCGAAGCGAAATGCTTTTAAAATGATGTCTTCCCTTTCAGGATCGTCGCTGTGAAGTCTCCGTGATGCAGCTTTAGCAGGTAAGGTCTTCTTTCTCCCCAATTCTCTCTTAGCAGGTGACCCAGGATGCTGACAGGCGTGGCTGAAGTCCAGATGCAGGAGCTGACACGGTGAGCGTCCAGCTGCGAGGAGCAGAACAACGTGAAGCGTGAGTTGCTGATCGGGCGTGGTTTAAATAGCTTTGGAAGAAGTTCCAGGTATCCTTCCACCGATCAGGTATGTATCCTTCCCCGACCACACCCAGGGGAAAGTAGTTCCACAGCTAAAGTAGTTCCATTCAGGCCTCAAGAGGGCCTGGATGTAGCAGCATGGTCTGCATCAGGTAAGTGCACCTTAAAACACTTGAACACATGTCTAGCTTTATGAGCCTGGCGCCTAAGGCGCCAGGACATGGGTCCAACATGAGCCTGGCGCCTAAGGCACCAGGACTGTGTCCAAAGGGCCCCATCTTGGGCCCACTGGCACTTCCCTGGGGGAAATGATGCCTGCCTCTGGGGTTGCTGGGTCGAACCTGGCTCCTTGGAGGTAGGCATCATGACAGTTATGCACACTGTTGTGCAATATAGATACTATTTCTTATTCTACTTACCTCCTTACTCCATCGTTACACATCCTGGACCCTGTGTCTAGGACCCAAGGTGCCGCCCTAGGACGACACCAATGGCAGCAGAGTTTATTGTCATTAGCATTATTCTTTACCTGTCTTTTTTCATTTGTCATTTTACTCTGTCAGTACTGCCTTCTTGCACCAGTATTTCTTCTATTTCTACTATACTCTTTTTTCATTATTTGATCACTCTAAAATTCCTCATTCATCCTCGTGAGGTCTGATAAATGTCTAGATTCATTTATTTCAAGCCCATCGGCCTGATTGCAGCATCTCTTATTGCCCGCGCACCCTTTGGGCCGCGATGCAGTCACGTGTCGTATTTAGGAAGCGTTGCCTCGGCAACACTTCGATGCGACAACGGCAGTCTGCTTCATGCCGGCTACGGGAGAACAGCTCCGCTCCCGCCCTCGGTACGGTAAGACTTTCCCCACCTTTTAAATAATCATGACTACGGATGAGAACCGGTTTGAACAACGGGTTTCTTCTGTTTCCAGCAATCGCATTGCAGGCTACTTTACTGCGCTGATTCCTGTCAGGCAGTTCGATTCGGTCACCACATGATTTGATAAGGCATTTGTAACGCGCCTATACACAAGTGTTTCAAGGGGATTGGCCGCTACACTTTAGTTCGCCACACTCAACATTCTACCTACCTGTCACAGGTAACTGGCTCTTTTTCTTTTTCATTTAACTGATAGTTACCTATATACAATAGTGACTCATTGGCTTTTTCCATTTTTTCTTTTTTCTGCTCTTTCTTACTCATCTACTACTGCAACCTCAACTGAATGGCATGTTTTTAACTTTACCACGATGATGTATGACACCAATATGCAATTATGCACTGTTTTGAACTGTTTCCTTTGTTCATGAATATATATATATCATTTTTAGACTGGCCCTGATGAAGGAAATTTATTTCCGAAATGCATTGATATGATATGGTATTTGTAACGCGCCTATACACAGGTGTTTCAATTGGCAAATTCGGTCTGATTGATTAATTAATTGTGGCAAACTCTTCCTCACTAAGAAAATATTAGGGACCACTCATTTTTTTAGATCATTTTTTTGATATAAACTATTTTGAAAAACAACAGAACTTCTCGTTTATCTTTTTGAAATTGGAAGTATATTTTTGACTTTAAAGCTGAATTGTTAGTAATTTTGAAAAACCACAACCCAGGTTGGGTAACGTAGAGAGCGGCTGTGTGACTAGGTATTTTACTTGGTCTCTTGCTTCACATGTATTTTTGAGTTTGGGTGTCTCCAAACTTGTCACAGCCAGCTCCTTTTCAAGTGTTTTGACATATATTGTTCGAAAAGTTTTTTTCATGCACTAATTTTGAATACCAGAGACACGTGGATTTACTACCAGTGGTGCCCACTCACTTCACTTTTAGCAGTCACAGAGCAGCCACAAGGCAGGGTCACAGACTAACACCACCATGCAGGTAGATGCCAGCCAGGCGGGACACTGGTAATATGTAGATTCTTGAGAGGAGCCACATGCTGTTGTCCGTTGTCCCCACCGCAGGGGTCACAGCCGGACCAGGCCAATGGGTCTATGGCCGAGGATGTCACCTCAGAACGTGGTGCGTGGTTGGACAGTAGGGGCGTGCATACAAGATTCGCCGGGGGTAGCTGTAGAGATCCCGCTGCAGCTACAATTGACCCCCAGGAAGCACTAGTCTACGCCCTGTAAGAGCAGTGGGGGGTGATGAGATCTAATGCGGGAGGAGCAGTATAGAGGGTGAAATCCCTGCAGTAGCACTCAGGCCTGCACTCAAGTTAAGTAGGGAGCGTTATATGGCTTGGGTATCTGGTTGGTAGCTGGTCTCCATAGTAGCCAAGTGTAAGTAAGATAGTTCGCACAGTTGTAGATCGGGGGAGTAGAGGGGATAAGGTGGGGTGGCAGTGGAATTAGTGTACAGTACCCAGTACATGTATATTAGCAGGATCCAATTGGCAAGTGCGTATGCAGGGCTGCTCTGAGGAACAGGAAGACGCTGATGCTGCAGGAGTTCCACTATAGAAGGACAGCTGGTAAGTGAGTTATGAGTAGCGTTAAGTTCAGAGTTAAGGGGCCGCAGCTATCAGCCAATCCACACGTTGCTCTCCGGCTTAGTAGGGGAGCCCGGGGGGAGATCCCCCGCAACTCAGCGGGCCAGCTGAGGGCCGAGCAGCGGCTCGGGCACAGCAGTGTGGGGAGCCCTTGTTTAGCTGAGGGGGACCGGGGAAGGGGGAGGCGAGAAGAGACGCAGGTCCGTGCACGGCCCCGCCCCACCAGCAGCAGCCCAGGTCGTAGCGCTCACCTGCTTTCACAGCAGCGGGATTCCATCCGGGGCTCAGGATGGCGTGCGTGAGCCTGAGCCTCGCCTGGCGGAGTGGGCCCAGCAGCCACGGGCAGGAACGGTGACGCCGACACCAGCCACGCGCCAGGTCACCTTGGAGTGTGTTGGCGGCCAGTCAGTCAGGGTCTCCAGGAGCAGCCCGCCAGCGGACCGCCAGCCAGCGCGATGGTCACGCCGCAGGATGCCCCCACCGGGTCCGTCACCCCCAACAGGCACAGGAAAGGCGGGCCCAGTCTCCGCTCGCAACTCGTCCGGGGGAGCAGGGGGGAGGTGATGTCTGATGACAGCCACAGGGATCGTCACAGGGTGGGATAAGGGGTTAGCAGACTCCAGTGATCAGGGAGAACGCAGCGCCGCCGTAGATCGTAGGTCCGGGCTGCCTTAGTCCATGGCAGTCGCACAGCAGCCCCACGTAGTGCTAGTATGGTGGGCCCGTAGCTAGCCCCAGCATCCAACCAAGATGGCACAGAAGCTCTGCAGGGCCGATTCAGTCCGGATTTGGAGGTAGGAGTACCTCGGGCTGTCTACTATGTACGGTGACTGATAAATCTTGAAAAAAGATGAGTCAAGCAGCCGATGCAGCCAGATTTTAGGTTGGTGTGCACGGAGCACCAAGGCTAAGCAGCCATTTTCTAGGCTGTGCAACAGCGCCCCCCGGTGTTAGGCAGACATTTGCCAGACAATGACATAATATGTTTAAGTACTCGCACCATTTTCCAGATGTTCCCATTTTATGGCAGGTGGTACCCTTATAGCAGTGCCTGGCAAATGCCTATCCCATATGTACTCAAAAGCCCAAGCTGTTAGTGTTGCCAGTGTGTGTTGGTTTCATTTTGTCTCCCTAAGTTAAAGTGTATGTGCCCAGAAGTGGCTGCCTTGCTTGTTAGACCTAGAAAACCAAGCAGCACCTCACAGAGATGTTCCAAAATGGCCCTACCTGATCATTTCCAGGCTAGGATGGTGAGTATGTACCAGCCTCAGATGTTCTCATGCATACTTACCAGTTGGGTTGTGACCTAAATAGTATGCATCTTTGTCTTGATGGAAGTCTATGAAAGAATATAGAAAATGGACTCTGGTGACGGGGCTAGAAAAATTCAATATCTGGTGACTGAACACTCAATTCTATCAAAAAATATATATTTTATTCAATTCAAAATGACATTCATATTATTGTTTACACATTAATCTTCTAAACTATTGGACACTTTTTCAGGATCTTCACCCATCTCAACTCATTCATTCCATACCATTACTGATTCATATTCACAAAATATATCAAAGAAAGATTTTATTTCCCTTATCAACACCAAACTCTAATATACAATTACAAATACACTTGTGGTCAATCTTTATGCGTGTGTATGCAACAAATAGCTCAACAGCTTATTCGTTAGATCTACATATGTTTCAGTTGTCTTGTCGGTCCTTGCATACTGGACCCATTGTTCCACAACCTTCTTCAGGATCAACACAGACTTCAACTCTGGTCTGGTCTAAACAATATATGGGTGAACAGTGTCTTCTGGCACATATCTCCCACTTCAAAATAATGGGGGTAGTTTCAACCATGGAATTATTACAGTGTGCCTTCCAATGCCAAATATTATGGACGGCTTCTTTATGTCTGTGACATTATTTCACAGATGTTTCTTCTTTAATAGGTGCGAAAACCAGTTTATATTACTGCCTTCTCACTAATCGTAGTAGATTGCAATGATGTCCCAGCCACATGGGTGTCTTCAGCACCTGTACACTGTGACCACGATGTCTGCGCAAAACAGGCAGAGTAACTGTTACTCTGCCTGTTTTGCGCAGACATCGTGGTTTAGTGGAGCCCACAACAGCAAGCATGCTGTAAATCAATTTGGACGCTGCCAGAAGTAAAAGACCGGGGGCATACTACACATCACAGTGTACAGGTGCTGAAGACACCCATGTGGCTGGGACATCATTGCAATCTACTAGGATTAGTGAGAAGGCAGTAATATAAACTGGTTTTTGCACCTATTAAAGAAGAAACATTTATGAAATAATGTCACAGACATAAAGAAGCCGTCCATAATATTTGGCATCGGAAGGCACGCTGGAATAATTCCATGGCTGAAACTACCCCCATTATTTTGAAGTGGGAGATATGTGGCAGAAGACACTGTTCACCCATATATTGTTTAGACCAGACCAGAGTTGACGTCTGTGTTGATCCTGAAGAAGGTTGTGGAACAATGGGTCCAGTATGCAAGGACCAACAAGACAACTGAAACATATGTAGATCTAACGAATAAGCTGTTGAGCTATTTGTTGCATGCACACGCATAAAGATTGACCACAAGTGTATTTGTAATTGTATATTAGAGTTCGGTGTTGATAAGGGAAAAAAAATCTTTCTTTGATATATTTTGTGAATATGAATCAGTAATGGTATGGAATGAATGAGTTGAGATGGGTGAAGATCCTGAAAAAGTGTCCAATAGTTTAGAAGATGAATGTGTAAACAATAATATGAATGTCATTTTGAATTGAATAAAATATATATTTTTTGATAGAATTGAGTGTTCAGTCACCAGATATTGAATTTTTCTAGCCCCGTCACCAGAGTCCATTTTCTATATTCTTTCATGTATACCTTACCTGGAGGAGTCTGCTAGGTCAGGTAACCCTTTTTTTAACTCTTGATGGAAGTCTAGCCTGCCCGGCCCGAACTTTTCATGAAATGAACTGACTTGATAACAATATACTGTTGGAGTGACTATTAACAGTGTTAGGTTGCATGCAAACACAATACATCACATGCATTGTAAATCTTGTTTGGAAAGTGTGATGTAACTGCTGAGTGTTTAGGCAGTGCCAGAAATGGAAGTTATTTATTGTGGGATCCCACCAGTGACAGGGAGGGGGCGCGGGACTGGAGGAGTGTTACCCCCTACCCCATAAACATTTGCCTATGAGAAGATTGATCATGAATACCTGGAAATAAAACAAGAAAAGAGCATTTTGTATTATGTTTCTTCCATACTATAAACGGTGCACATACTTTAAAACTAAAAAAAGGATATTGAAATATTTGCTGCAGTGTGCAGTCAGAGGTGGATTTAACAGTAGGACATGGGACACATGCCCATGGGGCACCCTGCTCTTTCTTTTCTTTTTATTTTATTAGTAATCTGGTTTATTACAACTCTTCTTCTGCAAGACATCAATTAAGAGATTATCCAATTCATCAAATATATAATGTTCAAGATTCAAAAGTTATTCAAAGTGGTTACTTCCAGCCAGAATTGAAGTACCCTAAATATAAATGATTTTTGCTTGCCTAATAGCAGAGAGGACCAGCGATCGTCTTCAGACATCGATGTGACTTGGCAATACATTCCGATATTGCTGTCTCGTTTGAGCCTGCGCATCATAGTCGATCAAAATATGCTGTATGTTTCCACTTGATCGCAGTTGAGATAGAATCGGCAGTAATTCAGGTCTTCTTTTAGTTGTTTCCGGTGTATTAAGACATCTCTTGTCGGAAGGAGGTTCAGCCTCAGGCACAAAAACAAGTCTCTAAACCTTGGACACGGAAATTTGAGTAAATAATGTGGCAATTGATTTATTGCATGACTGTCAGCAGCACAGTTTAAAGAGAGTTTGCATTTTGCCTTGCTTTCTTAAATCTCCATCCAGTTCATCCATTGATTTCTTTTTTTTTTGGATCATAGAATGTTTGTTTTTAAAACTTCTTCTGATAAATCTAATGCACTTAGCCATCTGGAACAACTGGATTTCCATTGATTCAGTATTTCAGTTTGCTGTTTAGTTGTACTTGATCTCAAAATCCCGATTGGGAGAATGCCATCATTGACCAGAGTTTTTCGATACAGATCAAGTGACTTCCGGAGCACTATGGAATGGATCGATTGTGTCGCAATTTCAAACCTAATTCGTAATATAGGAAAGGACTTTGGGAGGGATAAAACCTTTCTCCAAAAAGTACCTTCTAGCTGGTCCCAGATTTTCCACGATAAATTGAGAGGAGCTTCAGCAACGAGGGATAAAATTGGAATCACCTTCTGTCGGTGTTAGACTCACAGAGAATATCTCATATTTTCGATGTAGTACATAAGCTTGACGAGCCAAAGAACGCACTTCAGTGCGAAGGGCATTTCCCCAATCATGTTCATCTAGAGAAGTATTGAGATCCATAACCCTAGATATTTGATCTTTTGCACTTTGCCAACTTGGTTCTGCCCAGGTAAAGGGAATAATTCTCTTTATGATCCCCTTGCTGGTTTGAGAAAAACATTGTTTTTTTTTTTTTGGAGTTGATAGTTAGCCCATTGATACCAAGGTAGTTGACTAGTGTATTTAGGCTACGTTGAAGGCCAATCTGTGTTTTCTTCAGCAGAACAAGGCCATCTGCATATATCATCCAGGGTACATCAATACCATTTAGAATCAGTGGAAATGTTCGTATTTCTTGTTGGGATGTATTCAGATCTGAGATATACAAATTGAACATAATTGCCGCCAACGGGCAACCCTGGTTTAGTCCGTTCCATATATCGATTTTCTTGGAAAGTGCACCATGGTTAGGTAACCTGACCTGAATCGATGTGGCAGTGTACAGCTCTTGAATGGCAGATACCAGGTCGGGAGGGCAATTCCACAACCGTAGTTTCTGCCATAAGCTCAGACGGTCGAAGCTGTCGAACGCTTGTTTTAAGTCTATGAACACAAGCTTTAGGAGATTTAAGCGTGTTAGTTGTCTAAGCAGTACTGAAGCGAAATGTTTTCCCAGTGGATGTAACATGGCAAGCGGACAGTAATTGATTGGGGAAGCTCTATCTCCTTGTTTGAATACAGGAATCAACATCGCATTTTTGCACAAAGGTGGAATCTGGTTAGTGTCCATTATCGTGGAAAACGCAGAAATGCAGAAAGCAGCCCATGCTGTCGGGTTTAGCTTCAAGATGTTGTTTGACAAACCTTCTGGCCCCAGTGCTCGTGATGTATTAAGATTTTGCATCAAGATGTCACCCTTATCCCATTCGATGTTCCATCTTGAAGTTTCAGCTTTTTTCGGTATGGGTTCCCAGCAAGGGGACTTCGCAAACAGGGTAGCGAAATGCACAATCCACTTTGCTTCTGAAACTGCCACCGTCAATGCCAGGGAAATATCCTGCTGGTCGTTCAATAATGCCCAAAGCTCACAGGTGTTTTGTTAGTGATTTGAGCATTCTTTCTGCTTTCAATTGGAGGCGTGGAGCCCTTGACATCATGATCCAGTTTTTATATTTCCATTTTCGTCTTCGTATTAATGTTTCACGGTCTGGTGAAAATAAAGAGTTGAGCTTTCTTATGTCAGCTCGATATCTTTTTCTCTGCTCAACTAACTCATTGTTGAATACATGGGTTAGCAGCCTTACTTTTAGCATCAGTGGCTTGGAATGGTATCAGCATCCAGTCATAGTTCAGCCTATCATATCCAAATAAGGTTGAATTTAGGTACCTTGTTGTCATCACTAAGACATCACTACTATGTATTTGCAGTCTGGTTTTCTTGCTGTTCACCATCAAAGATGGGTGATTGGTCAGCGTTCGTTCCCCTTGTTTACCTTTCCAAGTCAGAATCGGCAGCCGATAATCACTTTTTAGAGTCAGCACCACTTTTAAGGTGTCTAGTTCCGGAAACATTTCTGCCGAGGTAAAGATATTATCTACATAATCGAGAGAATTTCCCTTTTCCCACATGGGAATTGGAGCCATGTCTTCTGTCAATTGTCCATTTCTCAGCAAGATGGATCTTGCTTGAAGCTCCTTGACCCAAATTTGGACTTTTGCAGGAAAGATCTTGATTGTCTTCAATGCTCCTGCATTGTCAAACAGATGAATATTCAGATCGCCGCAAATTATGATTTTAATTTATTTGAAATAAAGTTGGAACTTGTCAATTGCAGCAAGCGCTGTATCAATCATTCTCAGCTCTGTAATAACCATAGGATTCCAATACAGGTTACTGATCAACAGGAAGTTATCCCGATTTCCATTGTGGGGCATTCTCTTGATAAGTAAGATCTCTATATAAGGATTTGGATTCTGCTCCTCTAGAACTTCCAGGTTACAGCAGATTTTATCGGAATGAGAAGTCCTGAGAAAGGGCATCATGTTTTGCCTCTAAGGGCTGGATTTAAGTATGTAATGTAGCCGCTGCAGGCCGGTAAAGTTTGCAGCCAGGTGTCTTGGAGGCAAATGATGTCGCACAACTGCAGTTCTAATTCAGTTTTCGAGAACAAATGGGAATATCCCAGAGTATTCCAGCAGCAGAGTTTAAACGGGAGCAACTCCCAAGTTCCTGGTTGGTAATCTGCTTGATATGACGATGGTCTTTGTTCCATATATCTCTTGATATTTTTCTCATCTCTATTGGCCGGCTTTAAGCCCATTAGCTACACAGACCTTAGAAACCCCTGGTCAGTTGGCTCCAGGTTCACTAGTAAATTAGCGGTCCCTTTTCTTTGGCACTTCACTTCCTTAATCATTCAACACTTCGTAGAATGGGAGCTTCTTGCTGGAAGGACAGTTGTCTCAATCTTTTCTTCTTTTCATTAATTTGTTCTCCTACCCCTTCCATTTTAACATTAGTTTTTTTGACTGATGTCGAACCCTAATGGTAAGAACAAATCTTTCTGGTCAGGGATTGTAGATTTCATCTGGGTTGAATACAGATGAACTATGACCCTGTTTTGTCTGGATTCCTCCACGAATGGGACTATTTAAATATCCCTAGACTCTAAGTCATTAAGTTTTGGAATGAACTGGAACAACTTAATCACGTTTGCGCGATTAAGGATCAATCCATAAGAAGCTCTGAGTATCCGTTATATTACGACTGTATTGGGTTACCTCACAGAATTTGGTAAATCGAAATGAGGCCCTTCGTTAGTTGTGTCCACTAATCCTTTGTTAGTTCGTTTCTCTTCTAATTGGACATCTTTCCCCACTGTTTTAGCACGTCTTTGGTCAAGGGTGAGAAAGGTGTTTCCTATTGATGCTGACAGGGGATCTTGAGCAAAGGGGGAGCTGCATCGGCTGTAAGCATTTAGATCCTCATAAGAAATTTCTTCTACTGAGAATTGAGTGTTTATAATAGGAGGTGTCTCCTCCTCCTCATCAACCTCAGAGGGATATACTGATAAGTTCATAATGCTCTTGCATTGTTCTATTTCTTCTTCAGAGTGGTTGTTCACTGTTAGTCTTTCTTCTTGTGGAGGCAGTGTGCGCGTCTCTCTCTGTTTCTGAGTTGAAGGTTTAGAGGCCACTGCTGGACTATCTGCCGGTACTCTTAGGTTGCGTAGAAACGCTCTTGAGCCATTATTCTTAGGCTTAGTGCCTATCAGTTGATTTTTCATTTTCTTAACAGGTGAATCACGTCTTGGTGCCTTTTTCGGTTTATTAAGGCAAGGTTTAGTATCCAAGGTTTTATGAGCTTGAGCTTTGAATATAGAAAAAGGCTGCTTCATCAGCAAGCCCAGGTTTTCGCCTTTTTGTGATATCTGTTGATTTCCAAGCATGCACCTAGCACAAAACACCTGGAAAGCACTGCTTTGCACCGGATCCTGCTGCTGTTGCTTGGACGTTTGTTTTCAGTTCAGATTGAAATTGGGTATATTACCTGTTCTAATTACTGTTCATTCTTCTTGGACCAAGTGGACTTATACTCAGTATTTCCTAGTTATATTTATACTATTTCTTTATTGTTTTTAGATCACTTATAATTTATGAACCTTGGCTCCGCCCCTTTTTCCACCAATCCACAAAAGGAGTCTTTTGCACGCACCTTCACCGCGGCGTCGTGCTGCTGTGGTGCCTAGTTTGTGCAATTTTAGTGTAATTTATATAGATTTTTTATTTTGCTAGTTTGCTTTGAGGCGGAAACCACCCTCTTCTTCACTGGGCAGCTTCACAATAACTGAGCAAGTTCTTACCACTGCGGTTATTGTTGTTTACGAGCAGAAAGATTGTGTGGATTGTGAACTATTCTATACTCTGAGAACAGATATGGCGCCACCAAGAATCGAATGGCATTCTGCACCTGATGTGGAGAACGCTGATATTGTTCAGGAAAAAATATCAGGCTTTCTTCCTGCCTGCTCAACACCGAGATCTTGTTCATATGGTAAGAAACGAGGCACAAATAGTGAGAGTGTTGCAAATACCACGGATATTACAACTTTTTATTCACCAACAGTGCGTAGGGGTGCTCCCTTAAATATTGGCAGACAAAAGGATATTTTTCACTTTAGTGGCAAAGCTGCTATGGTTGTTCCTCCCGCTGCGCAACTTGAACATGATGTGATTGAAATAACCGCTTGCAATATATCACTGTCCGATAGTACTGTTTTAAGAGGGGAATCCTTGGCACCTGATGCCATAGAAAATTCCGGGTCTCAAACTGAGAATAATGAAGATGCTGTAGTCATAGACTTAAACATATCAAATTCAGTTTCATCAAAACAAGCTTTAATGCAAAAATTGACATTTTCTCTAAATGTGTCATTTTCATCAAATATGTCTAAAATTACACATCGAAATAAAAGTGTAATATCCTCTTTTTTAGCGCCCACTCCTCGTTAGCAAAACACCAATGTAACGCAACACGTAAATGATGGTGTATCAAAGCTATTAGCTGTTACTTTTGATGCGATGCAAACTACCATGAATACTATAGTCATGCTATTTGATACTTTGAATGATAAAATGAACACACAAAGTACGCAACTTGCTTCTATTTTAGCATGGCAAACAAAACACAATATACTTTGCACTGAGAAACGTGTACATTAGAAAGGTCTTGTAAAAATGTGGATAATACGAAATGTGTAGACAAAGCTACCTCGTCCTTGATAATAACACCATTGGAAGGTGCTAAAATAAATGTAAGTGCAAATGAGTTGCAAGTAGGTTCTTCTTTACCATGCTTCCCAGACATTACTACCAACATAGTCTCTACAAGCTTGTGAAATTATGTACTGTCTGACAAAAGCTGTATTGAGATAAAAGTAAATTCAAGAAACACAAAGAATGCATACACAATTTTTTCCAAAACTAAGAATGTGGTAAAAAAGAGTAGTACTGGAAAAGGCATTAGTAAAACGAAAAAGAAAACCAAAAACATAAAAGGGAGCAAACAATCGATGACGGCTGCCTCAAAACAATTTATTAAAACTCTGACGGTTCCGGCTACTAGGTGTCTAATAGCATCCTCAGCAGTTTCCAAACAATATATGTTACTAGCTCAAGCTCGAAAGTCTAAATCAGTCGTAGTAGGAAACTTGGAACAATCGGTTGTTTCCTATGAGCCTTTAGATGATCTAGTTAAAGCCGTCCAACAGCAAACTAGCTTGTCTAAATCAAAGATAGTGGGCCCTGTCGCTGTCCTTCCCCCTGGAATACCACAGCCTCCGTTGCAACATGATGAACAAAAGGAAAATTAGCTACAACGCAAAGAAATTAGGAGAGAAGTTGATGCATATATGTCACAATTTTTGAATACGAGAGATCTAAAGGCTCCTGTGCCACTTTATCAACCCTTAAATGTTGAAAAAATGAAAGTAGGAAATAGGCATACATCTTCTTCTGAAATACAACAACTGACCATGACAGAAGTGAATGAAAAGTGCAACTCTGTAAAGAATCCTCCTTGTAGCGAGAATGGTTTGAATCCAAACTTGCCAAATAGAACCTTTCGAAAATAACCGTTCGGGCCTGATTAAACCTGCACCTGATTTTGAGAGCGCGGGTGCGGAGATAGCCCGCATGTTACAGGCTTTATTGCCAAAACATTCTGGGAAAGTAAGTGAGAAATTGCCACACATAAATATTGCTAAAGCATCACCTGTGTTAAAGGTGCAAAACCAAGCAAATTCGAATTATAAAAATATGTCATCTTTGATCCTTGGCTGTCGGCCTGATCCTTATCCGCAATATGACCTAAATCGGCTGTCATGCACCCTTTTGCCCGTAACCCTTCTTTGTGTAAACACCCCTTTCAGGCTATGCCTCAGCCCTTACACTACGGCCGCGACGCGAATCCGCAGCATCGAAGAGACGAAGCAGCTCCGCTGGGCTCACGGTCCCCATTTTTTAATGCCTGGCGGCTCCTGTGGCGGAAATGGGTCCCCTTGGCAGACAGGCGGAAACTCACCATCCCGCTGTACCAAGTAAACAGCAAGCTCAGGACCCATTCACGTGACGGGATTCCAAGGACCACAACACGTCGTGTATTCCGGTCACGTGAGACACGTAACAAGATCAGGTGTCCAAACCGGAAATAAAACAACGCCACTCCCGACAGACTTTGCTTCTCAGCTGTGTTTTCCGGCGAGTGGCGTCTCCTCTGCTTTACGGATTACTTTGGCTTTTGAACTCGGATTGCTTCTCAGATTGCCTCGCCTGCCCCTTCTGCTACTTCTGGAAATCGTGTTTACCTGGACTGACTCGAACTGTTGACTGGATTACTCATGGATTTAACTTTGGCATTTTTGGTTACCTTTGTAACTTTTCTGATCCAAACCTTTGTGATTCCAGGGCTACGCACAGCTAGTGGCCTTGGTTCTGTGACTCTGTCATCCTTGCTTCAGGTGCTGCTGGTGGGCTTCCTGGCTGATTTCTCCTGTATTCACAGTCCTTCTCACCAGACCCCCCCCCCATAAGGAACAGTTTTCAGCTACTCTAACACTCTGCAGTCCCTTCCTCTATTTCTGCAACTGGTAGGTGCTTGGTTTTTCTTTTAATACTAAATACTGTAGACAGTATTACTGGCCATTTCCCTTAACCTGCACATTCTTTTTCAGCAGCCACCCGGAGAACTCTGTGTTCCTGTTCCACCCACCACCTGTGGCTCTAATCCTCAAACAGTGAGTGGTTTCTATCCTTCACAGTTTGTGGCTTAGGGACGGAGGTCCATTTACTCCACACTACAATCAAGTCTTGACAGACTGAGAAGCCGTTGCCCTGGAGTATGGATTCCTCTGCCGGAGACCCGGTGGCTGCATTGGTCCAAGCTATCACCGTGCTCCGCTCCGATATGGCAGCGGCCACGGCAGCAATCCATCAGCGTCTGGACACCATCCGGAGCGAACAGCATGCATTACCCGCAGACCCCGAATTTGGTGACCCCGAACCACAACCAAGCGCTCCCCAACCCGGCCCATCAGTTCCCACACAAGTCTTTGTCCCAACTTCTTTCCCCTTAGCAGCTCCAGAAAAATTTCAGGGTGACCCTCGTAAATTCCGAACATTTCTGAACCAATGCAAACTACACTTTCTATGTAGGCCCCAAGCGTTCCCTGATGCAACCACCAAAGCCTCCTTCACCCTGTCACACTTAAGGGGTATCGCGGCCACCTGGGCCAACCCACTGCTTGAAAACAATAGTCTGGTACTCTATGATTTCGATCTCTTGGTTGCTGAAATGACCAAAGGTTTCAATACAAGACACAAAGCCCAATCCAGAGTTCTAGAGCTCCTTAATCTATCACAGGGCAAATCCGCTCTCATTGACTACATTACTCATTATAACCAGTTGGCCGTGGAAACAGCTTGGCCCGAAGACAAAAATGCAGTAGTGTTTTACAAGGGTTTGAGTGAAAACATGAAAGACGCCTTGGCTGTAGTGCCTTCTTTGCCCGCTCAATATCAGGAGCTTGTGGATTTAGCGTTACAGGTTGATGCCGGCAGTTCTGAACAGAAGGCTGAGGCCAGTTTTGGTCCTGCTAAATCTTTCTCACTTGGTGAACCTTCAAGGGAACCCATGCAAATCGTCCGGGTTCGTGGCCCAATTACGGCCGTCGAGAGAGAACGAAGAAGGTCAGTGAACGCATGCTTTTATTGTGGTCTCAATGGACACTACGTTAAGGAATGTCCCCGCCAGCCCAAGCTAAAGACACCGGGTTTTCCCAAGTCTCGTCCCTAGATCAGGGGGCAGGGACGGGCCAGGTCAGGACCCCTGCATCACCCACGTCCGCTTATGACTCCATGAAACCCATTTCTGTACGAGCTACCTTGCTCCTTACTCTTGACTTAAAACACAATGTTCAACTAGTCATTGATTCCAGAGCCACCAGCAATTATATCGACATTTCCCTAGCAGCCACACTCAGGTTGCCCTTACAGAACAAGTTACACCCAGAACCTGTGAAAGCAGTGGACGGCACCTCACTCATTTCAGGTCCTATAAGACAACAAACGGCACCCATGACTCTTGTGATCCAAGATACCCATCAAGAAACCATCTCCTTTGATTTGATAACCACGCCTCAGTATGGGTTGATCCTAGGAATACCATGGTTGCGTACCCACAACCCTGTTGTGGACTAGACCCTGGGTCGTCTGTATTTTGAGTCCTCCCATTGCCAGTCCACGTGTCTTACACCACCAGTACACAACGATTGCCCCTCGCAAGTGCTGGGGGCCATTGCTCAACTTACTCTAGACGACTCCTGCCCTATGGACTCTGATCCTCAGCAACACACAGTGGGTACTACTACAGGGGGTATACCATTTGAATACCAAGAGTATCGAGAGGTTTTTGACAAAGGATGTGCAGAAGTCCTTCCGCCCCACAGGCCATATGACTGCCCCATAGATTTTCTCCCTGCCACCACGGTGCCATCGGTAGGATTTACTCCCTCTCACCCTCAGAGGATCTAGCCCTCAAGGCCTATATACAAAATGCATTGCGCCTGGGTCACATACATCCTTATGTATCTCCTGCAGCAAGCCCCATTTTATTTGTCCAAAATGGGAAGGGGATCTCCGTCCCTGTGTTGATTACAGGAAATTAAATGCCATGACCATCAAAGATCGTTACCCCATACACCTTATTGGGCCCCTAATAGATCGGTTGTCTCATGCCTCTGTTTACACCAAGTTGGACCTAAGGGGGGCTTACAATCTGGTCCGGGTACGCAAGGGTGACGAATGGAAGACGGCTTTCTGTACCAGGTATGGGTTGTACGAATACTTGGTCATGCCCTTCGGCCTGTGCAACGCACCTGCTACCTTCCAAATATTCATGAACGATATATTCTGATCTTCTCTTCCTCCATACAAGAACATGTGACCCATGTACGCGAAGTATTGTCACGCCTTTAGACGCATGCCCTCTTTGCCAAACCTGAAAATGTTTTGCTTCACGTAGACCATGTGGATTTCTTGGGCTTCTCTATTACACCGAAGGGATTGGCCATGAATACCGCCAAAATCCGTGCTGTCCTAGACTGACAGGTTCCCACTTCTGTAAAGGCCCTACAATCATTTCTTGCTTTCAACAGTTTTTACAGGCGTTTCATATCAGGTTTCTCTTCGATTACAGCACCACTGACAGCACTCACTAGTCCCCAGGTCCCTTATGTTTGGACTCCTATGCATCAAGAAGCATTCGATACATTGAAGAATGCTTTCACTTCAGCTCCTCTCTTACAACATCCAAACCCGGATCTGCCATTTGTGGTAGAGGCGGACGCTTCCTCGTTTGTCCTGCGCGCTGTTCTTTCCCAGTCTTGTCCTACTACCGGACTCCTACATCCCATAGCCTTTCATTCACGCAAGTTTACCCCTGCTGAATCTCATTATACATCACTGAAAAAAAGCTATTAGCCATTAAGGACGCATTCCAGGTATGGAGGCATCACCTCCTCGCGGCTAGACATCAGACCACGGTCTACACGGACCATCAAAATCTACAGGACTTGGCCTCCATGAGATGCTCAAACAGCAGACAAGTACGATGGCATTTGTTTTTTTCTGCATATGATTTCGTTGTCAGTCATAGAGCCGGCAGTTCTCACGGGAAAGCCGATGCCCTGTCCCGATCTCCGGGGGGTGTTTCCCTACCCATCTACCCGGGATTCTTGTTAGAGAAAAGGCATTTGATTTGTTTGTGTACACCTACGCCCAATCTTTGTCTTCCATTCGAGATTGGGTTTCCACCCACCCAGAACAACTAGCTGAATGGGATTGCAGGTTATATGGGGGCCTACCCTTTTTTCAGGAAAAACTGTTCCTTCCTACTCCAGACACTCGCACCCAAGCGTTGGAGTGGTCCCATGATGCCCCAATCAATGAACACCCTGGTCAAAGACGTACCTTGGCGTTGCTCCAATGATTGTGTTGGTGGCCATCAATGCGCAGGGACGTTCAGGCATATGTCAACACCTGCTCTATATGTGCTCAATGTAAAAGTAGAACGGGACGCCCATTAGGTTTACTCCAACCCCTACCCGTACCGCCCAGACCGTGGCACACAGTCTCTATGGACTTTGTTACGGACCTACCCAAAGTTGATTCTTTTGACACAGTATGGGTCATTGTGGATTCTTTCACTAAAATGGCCAGGTTTACCCCCTGTCCTGGTGTTCCTTCGGCTCCCAAGGTAGCACGCATGTTCTTTAAGGAGATATTTTGTCTTTTTGGGTTACCCTCAGTTCTCATTTCCGATCGGGGTTCACAGTTCACATCCAAATTCTGGCGTTCCCTGACGAAATTACTCGGAATCGATGCCCGATTCTCCTCATCATATCATCCCGAGACTGACGGGCAAACAGAGAGGGTAAACCAAGCTATGGAACAATATCTGCGTTGCTTGTCCCTTCAGAACCAGAAATCCTGGTTTCAGTTGCTACACCTAGCTGAATTTGCATACAATAATGCCCCGAACTCATCCACTGGTTTCTCTCGCTTCTATTCTTTATACGGCCAGCATCCTCGCACTCTTCCCTTCCCTGTCTTGCCCGTTTCTCAAAACCCTGCTGCCTCGACCTGTATCAGGGATCTGACCTCAGTACATTCACAAACACTCACTCACCTACGTGAAGCTCAGGAAATAATGAAGACAGCGGCTAATAAGAGACACTCACCAGCTCCCACATACTCAGTTGGGGATAGGGTTTGGTTATCCACCCGGCACCTCCACTTACCTGGCTGTCGCAAGCTTCTCCCCAAGTTTGTGGGTCCTTACAGGATTACCAGGATAATCAATCCAGTTGCCTTTCGATTGTCTCTTCCCGTCACCCTGTGTTCCATGCTTCCCTCATTAAACTTTACGTTGCAACCACTAGAACGGTTTTGCCTCCCAAACCCGTGGTTCAGGACGGTTCAGTTGAATACAAAGTCAATGCTATTCTGGGTTCCCGCATGTCTCATGGCCGCCTGTTCTATCTCATCGATTGGGTGGGGTATGGCCCCGGGGAGAGGTCATGGGAACCCGCAACTGCTGTCCATGTTCCGCTCCTAATTTCCTGTTTTCATAGGGAACATCCGTCCAGCCCACGAGGTTGTGGGCCGTTGGGGGGGGGGTTCTGTCATGCACCCTTTTGCCCGTAACCCTTCTTTGTGTAAACACCCCTTTCAGGCTATGCCTCAGCCCTTATACTACGGCCGTGACGCCCACCTGCAGCATCCAAGAGACAAAGCAGCTCCGCTGGGCTCACGGTCACCATTTTTTCATGCCTGGCGGCTCCCGTGGTGGAAATGGGTCCCCTTGGCTGACAGGCGGAAACTCGCCGTCCCGCTGTACCAAGTAAACGGCAAGCTCAGGACCTGTTCACGTGACGGTATTTCAAGGACCACACCACGTCGTGTATTCCGGTCATGTGAGACACGTAACAAGATCACGTGTCCAAACCGGAAATAAAACAACGGCACTCCTGACGGACTTTGCTTCTCAGCTGTGTTTTCCAGCGAGTGGTGTCTCCTCTGCATTACGGATTACTTTGGCTTTTGAACTCAGATTGCTTCTCGGATTGCCTCGCCTGCCCCTTCTGCTACTTCTGGAAATCATGTTTACCTGGACTGACTCGGACTGTTGACTGGATTACTCTTGGATTTACCTTTGCCATTTTTGGATACCTTTGTAACTTTTCTGATCCGAACCTTTATGATTCCAGGGCTACGCTAAGATAGTGGTCTTGGTTCTGTTACTCTGTCATTCTTGCTTCAGGTGCTGCTGGTGGGCTTCCTGGCTGCTTTCTCCTGTATTCACAGTCCTTCTCACCAGACCCCCCCCATAAGGAACAGTTTTCAGCTACTCTAACACTCTGCAGTCCCTTCCTCTATTTCTGCAACTGGTAGGTGCTTGGTTTTTCTTTTAATACTAAATACTGTAGACAGTATTACTGGCCATTTCCCTTAACCTGCACATTCTTTTGCAGCAGCCACCCGGAGCACTCTGTGTTCCTGTTCCACCCACCACCTGTGGCTCTAATCCTCAAACAGTGAGTGATTTCTATCCTTCACTGTTTGTGGCTTAGGGACGGAGGTCCATTTACTCCACGCCACAATCAAGTCTTAACCTCTGCATAGCATCATGGAATTATGTGCGGATGTTCCATTGCTTGATGATATTGATAGCTTAGATATCGAACAGGTAGAGTTCATAAACAAAAAGCTCTTAAGCCCTGTAAGAATATGGTTTCGCTCAAGAGTTGTGAGAAATCTCATATGTCAATAAAAAGGGAAGCTGTTTGATATGGCCTTTGTCTTGTTATCTGGTCCTTTGGAAATTCTGAATGAGGTTATTCATAAAGAGGTGGGCAAAAAACAGTGTCATGTTCCCTAAATAATAGTGGCCAGGACACAGCGGTTCGAATAAATCCTGCTTGTGGTTGTAAATGTGCAGAGACCAGAAGTTAACTAGAACATGAAGAAGTAAACTCAGTGATCTCATTAGTATCATGGAACACGTGTGGTTTCCAACATTTCATTAATAATCAAAATTGTAATTTGACAAAATTTAGTATAGTTATGCTGCAAGAAACTTGGATCACTGACTCTCTACTGTGGAATGATCATGAACTACATTTAACCCCTGCTATAAAAGGTATTAGAGGCCGACCTATGTCTGGTCTCATCACAAGTTCAAAGATCAGTACAAACATTTCTATAGTTCATACATATTCACCTAATTCCTATTCGGAACTGACCATCATCTCCGTCCCTACTACTTTATATGCTCTAGTTAACATATACTGGAATCCAAAAGAGATTGAAAGTCAGAAATTCATCAATGATATATCAACGATGATAGATCATATTGCCAGTTACCAGAGATAGCACATACGGTAGTAGCTGGAGATTTATATTTGCATTCTTTTGACCACAATAAGCCATACGAGCAGATAAGACGGGTACCTTGGGAATATTTGATGAAGTCACAAGGTTTGCAAATGTTGAATAGTACTGGTATTTATAATTGTCCCCCACAAGCGACATGGTCACGAAGAGGTATAGAAGGTACAATTGATTACATATATGTAGACAGTGGGTTACTTTCTAAAGTCAAATTGTTTCAAGTTGAAGAATCAACTGCCATAAAAAGCTATATGTAGAATGGGCCATTACTCCATAACATTCAATGCCTAGTAGACAAAAATGGTCAGGAACAATATTAGCTAATAACAGCGCCAATCGAGTAAGAAAAATCAATATTACAACTAGGCTGTCTGTTGAATGGTGCTTTTACCCACTCCAAATTCGATCAGGCTATGAGTCCATCCTTTTATTATGATGCTATACAAAGATTTGGCTCTAGCAACACAAGGCGGAAAGATAACATTCATAGGACCCATGCTTTTGACATAGTAGTCAAAAATAGGAAAGCAATTTTCCATCAGGAAAAACGTGAGGCAGCAAAACTTCCAATAAGTGTGCGCTATAAAACCTTAGCGCACACAAAGACTACATATAAAAACTGGACTCGAGCATATCAATCACAGCTATACCAAATCGATGGGGAAAAGATGCTAGAATTGCTGCGAGATAAAACCACAAGCGATTAACAATCAAACCTCATCCTCCCAAGTATCCACACAAGTTCAAAATGTACCTGAAGCGGTTTGGGTGAATTATTTTGGTAAGATTTATGCTCGCCCATTTGTACGATATGAGTCCCAAGTAGACAGTGGGTCGGGGCAATTTCACCTCAATATAGAGAAATGTGATATAATGCATTTCATCAATGCAGCAAGTCAGTCAAAAGCCCCAGGTCCGGATGGCCTATCAAACAAAATTCTCAAGCAACATCCAGAACTTTGGACTGATATTTTATTCTCTATATTTCAACAAATTAATTATTCGCAGACCATTCCATTGTCTTGGAAACATTCAATAATTGTTCCCCTTTTTTTTCAAAAAGGGGATCATTGTAAACCAGAGAGCTATAAACCCATTGCTCTGTTAGACGCTCCAGGGAAAATGTATTCCCGTATTGTGTTCCAAGAGCTAAATAAATGGATGAACATTAACAGCTTAAGAGATCCCTTTCAGACAGGATTTGTTGCCGGTGTTCGGACTGCGCCAAATATGATAACTCTCAACATGCTGAAGTCCAAATATATTAACCGCAATCAAGCCTTATGTATGGCTTTTGTGGACTTTCGCTGTGCGTTTGATTCGATGGATCGTCAGCTGCTTTTCTCCAAATTGAAGCAACGTAGCTGTCCACCCTCTCTTTTGAAAATAATTAAGACACCACTGTCCAAATAGGTCATCTTTGGAAGGTCTGCTTTCCTTTCGAATTAAAACAGAGAGAGGTGTGAAGCAGGGCTGCATTTTGGCCTCGTCTTTATTCAATTTATTTATTTTGGATTTGGGAGCTGCTTTTGATGACATCTTGACTAACGTCCCCAAGCTAGGTGGCCAAAAAATGTGTTGAATATTATATGCTGATGATCTGGTGCTTCATTCTCAAACTCTGCAAGGCTTGAAAAATGTGCTTGATTGTTTGCATAACTATAGCGTTAAAAATAACTTGATAATCAACACAGAAAAAACGCAGGTTATGATATGTAAAAAAAAGCTAAATAGAAGACATCTAATTTAAGCTGGTTTGTGGGAAAGCAAAAGCTTTTGGTTGTAGATAATTATAAGTATTTAGGACTACCGTTTGTAAGAGCCTCTAGTGACTGAATCCATTCTCTGATTCTTGATGCCAAAATTAGAACTCTAGCTTCTCAAGCGACCATACTAATGCGTAAGTATGGTAAGTTTACCACTAATCATATAATGACTTTTTATTTACAAAAAGTAAGTCCAATAATCACATATGGTTCTGAGACACTAGTGCCTAAACCAAGAAACTACTGGGATATATACGAAGGAAGATTTTGGAAATCCGTTTTTAAACTTCCGGGATGTACTCCAATTCCACTTCTACGATATGAATTGGGTACTATCTCAATATATTGCCAGGTAATCTGGAAGATTTGTAGCTTTTTTAGAAAATGTTTGATAGGAGCGTCAGCTAAAAACATGTTGAATTCTATAGCTCACTATCTTCTAATTTCGACTGACAAATTTCCCAATACTTGGTATAACTGTGTTTTGGCATCACTAGTTGAAGCGAATGTAACATTAGAACTTCTGATCCTAAATCCTGTAAAAGCGAAGCTATCTCTTTACAATCAGGATTGGATTAACACTCAAAACCAATGTGAAAAGTATGTAGATTATTCTGTCTTATTATTTGGTCATAAACGCTTGGGACACATGGAAAAGTATCTACAAATGTGTCCTTCGAGCATTGTTCGAACCCAGCTACTTAGAATACATCTCAATTTGTATCCCACTAATGTAATTCTTGCTAGACGGGGGATTGTTTCAAAAAACAAAAGCTGGTGTCGCTACTGTAATAACAACACACAGAAAGAAACTTTAGCTCGTGTAGTGGTTGGCTGCCCTGCGCTTACTACTTTTCGGCAAAAATATTTTAAGAACTTGTTGCAACTCTTCTGTTATTACTCAGAAGAGGAAATTTGGAGTCGCTTATTGACCGGCAGTATAACAGCAATACATATTGCCTTGGTTCAATATTTTTCTGTGGTCTTCCCAAAACCAAACTAGCATCTTTAAGGAAATTGAATGTATTTTATGAAACTGAATAAATTATATTGTAACTATCAATTGAATGTATTTTATGAAACTGTATGTATTATATTGTAACTATCGATTAATTATGGAATTGGTAAAAAAAAATTGAAAGGTTGAAGCATTCAGCCAAACAAATAAAAAATAAAAAAAAGATATCTGTTGATTTAGGACGGTTGCCTCAGTGGAACCATCCAAAGGATTCAACATTGTTCACTGTTCAACTTCGACCGCTGAAACTACAGTTTGATTCTCCACTTGTAAGTCGCACTCTTCTAAGGTATGAGATCTAATGTCTTTAGAGCTATGTTCAGATCCCCTCTGAATGAGTGGACTTGGCAAAACATTTAGGTGTTTGTCTGTCTGCCGCAATGTAGACCCATAGTGTTCATCGATGGAAATGGGCACTGATTGGCTGTCCTTTCGAATTAAGGGTAGTCCTGTAGATAGCTTGGTTTTCATTGCGCCTTTCAAGCCTCGATCAACGGTTAAAGAAGGTTAAAGAAGAACTTAGAAAACTTGCACTATCTGGGCGCAAAAGTCTTTATCATGTCCAAGATCCAGGTGATCATTGTTGTTTTATCAACTTGGTTGCCTCTCACCAGATCAAAGAGCCTTGCTTGCCATTGTGCGTCAGCTCGGATTCTCTGTCTAGGCGGGCTTGGATTTTTGTCGTAAAAGCTTTCATGTAGATCTTTTTGAGTGTACCATAGCTAAGAGGGTGGCCTGGTCCCTCATAGCATCGCTGATGGTCTTGTAAAGCTTCAGAAATGGAGATAACGTTGAAGATAAGGCTGCAGTTACGATGTTCTGCAGATCCGGTTTCTCTATAGCAGCTAGGCAAGGAGCAACTTCATTATTCTTGGTCTGGACTCATTGTTTGCGAGCATTTTTAGGTGATGAATTCTCTTCCGCAGTGATTTCTTCAGACAACAAGCACACGCTAGAACGTTAGCATGGGGACAAATCCATAGAAGAGCTGCTCAGCATGGATTCTTCTATTTTGTTAAAGTCTGAGGGTCTCAAGCCTGTGTCCACGGTCGGATACATTGCAAGTTTTCTTGCTATTCTCTGCGAGTGAGTTGACCTGAGTGATTTGTTCCACCAGACCAGTTGTAGGAGTTACGTTCTGATTATTAAATAAATGCAGCTATATCATCCATCAGATGCTGCTACTTTCAGAGCGGCGTACCTGAAAACAGCATTTCTCTTATGATGATTCTGCATTAGAGCTTCGATTTCTACAGTGTCTAAGGAAAGGCGCGATGCTCTCGCCACCGCGCTTTCTCTACAGTTCTTATTGCATTCAGAGGTGACAATGTAGTCATTAGTTTATTTGCATTGTCAGCATTGGTAATTACAGCCATTGCAGTAGGAGTCTTTCGACTCTCTCTGAAGTATCACTGTTTCCGCTAGCTGTTTTTTCGGAATCAAAATCAGGTCATTCAGTACTTTGTTTCTCTGTGACGGCTGCACAACTTCCATTTCTGTTGTGACGTTAATATAATGCTCTTTAAATGCTGGTAATGTAGGAACAGGTAAGCAGTCAGTGCTTAGGGAGGATGTTGGGGGTGGTGAATTTAAACCCTGAGTTTCAGGAAGGAGGGGAGGATAAATACTGCATCATCACTGCACAGGGGATGCGGTTCAAACAACTCACCTCCACATGGAATATTTGAGCTCGAACCCTAGGCATCAGTGTTTACAGGCAATCCACCGGCGGTGTTCATATGCTGATCCACGTTCTCTGTTGGTGTAATTAGTGATGGGAAAAGGTATCTGGTACCTTTTTCTTAAAATCATGGTTTTAATAAGCTATGTAAGTGTGATTGGTGAGCGATTGGAAATGATGGGGGTATAGAATAAGCTGTGTGAAACTATGACTTTTGCTATGCATTTCATTTCACTTTGTGTCTGTATGAGATTTTTTGTAAATTCTCATTAATTTGCATTCTGGAGCTTGTAGGCTTCCATTCAGGATGGAGAAAATAAAGTTACAATCATAAAATGGTTTTAGCACGGCTTTTTCCACTCCACAGGAATTGGAAAATGACCCCCTTTGATTGTAGCTTTATTGGTAAAATCAAGCTGATTCCAAATTATTAATTGTGAAATAGATTTACGCTTTTGCAAACACGTATTCTAGAAGTGTCGAGAAAAGGCAATTTTTGCCTATGTTTTGCTATTTACTTTTCCAGTACTTGGTGGAAACGATTAAAATTGCCTGTAGGGGCCCTTTTGCAACAAAGTGCAAACAGGAGTGATCCCTTCCATGCAATGTAGGATTCAAAACAAAACTACCCGATTACTATTTTCATCAACCCATTTTTACAATGTTATACATTGTCAGGTTAGTTTATCACATAACTTGTGTATTTTTAAAGTAATCTGTATAAAATTGAGTATTTCTTTGGTATTTAAGACCAAACCTCAATACATATTTGTACCAACTTGAGCTGAGAGGATGTGTTGTCAAGTAACTAGATTTCAGGCGAGGTCAAATTCTGGCTTTACCACTTAACAAAAGTGTAAAATGCTGGTCAAATCATTTAATCTCACTGTGTGATCTCTGTAAAAATAAGTGCCCCTGGAAGTGATTTAGTTTAGTTTCAGATATTCAAAAAAAGTCCCACTCATGGTTTAATAATAAACAGTATGTATCAGACAATGACATATAGGGAGTGGCAGAGGAGCAGCAACTCCTCTTCACTGCCACACCCAAACAGGAGCGATACCAGGAGGCCGAAATCCCTCAACCTGCACCGTCTACCCCCTGATTTCACTCTCTCATGCATGTTAGCACTCCCACACACCATCAACTCAATTAAAACGTGCTGCAAAATTGCACACAAAATAAAATGTGCTTCAAAATGTCATTTTGTAAGAAACAAAATGTCCTATTCCTTGCTTCATTATTTATCGAGGAGGAGGGGGGTCTGTCTTTCATAACAAGATGGCTGGACCACAAGCACCTCCTCCGTGGCCTGCTGCGAGTAGCCACTGTATTCAGGGAGGTATTGTTGAGTACACACCATTTGAGAAGAAATGAGGACTGGGTGCCTAATTGCTCATTCCGTGCAGATGAGCAGGTTGTATCATCATCGATTCTCTCCAGCCAGTTCAACAAGACATGGTGCGAATGCGGGCGGGGAGTAGTGCAGGTGGGAATGGTGGTTAGGAGAGCTGTTGGAAGGTGACTGGAGGGTGAAATGTTAAGGAGGAGTGAATAGAAAGGGGATAGCAACTGGGAAGAGAAGACAGTGGGAAGTGCCAGGAATGTGACGCTGATACATTAGATTCAGGGTTTTGGTTAAAGACTTTTATTAAAATGAAAGGGGTTGGGAAATGCCTCTCTGTCCCTACTCTAAGAGGTGTTTCCCTACCTATAAACAAAACTAACGGTCTGTCCAAGGTCAGGATGTCTAAATCAAATTGCCCTGTGTCCAAAGTACTGTTTTGGCCCTCACATCTAAGAAAAATATCTCTAAGGCAAAAAGGAAAAATATCTTTGGCCTTCTGTAGTGCACAAATGTTCAAAATGAAAATGGATAACTCCAGCACAAAAATTATCCAGAAGGATAGAGTTCCTTGCTCCAAAGGGTGATTCCCTTCCCCTGGATTTGTCTTCACTCTTCCTTGTGTTTCAAGAATGTCAATTCTTTAAGACTCTTTGATCAACCACAAAAAACAACGTGGCTGCTAATCTGTAGTTTACTAGGATCCTTGGTATGCTCTCCTGCCAGGTTTTCACTTCCTTTTAATGTGCTTTCTCAGCCTTCTCAGCAGTCCTATTATATCCTGCTCAGGACTGTCCTAGGTACTGTATAGTACATACTGTTCACCTTGACTGTACCTGGTATACTTCTCCCACCAGGGCTTTTCCACTTAAAGTTACATTGTATTCGCTTGGTATACTCTCCTGCCAGGGCTTCTCTTGTCTGCAAGTATTCTTATGACTTGGCTTTGCCTGGTACACACATATAGGTTTATTCCTGCACCTTTTTCTCTGCCTAGTATATTTTTCTGCCATGGCTTTCCTAATTTGTATGTTCTTGCACCTTTAATTTGCCTGGTATTCTTTCTTGCTAGGGATTTTTCCTCTTCCGATTTAAACCTGCCTGGTATGCGTTCTTACCAGGGCTTTTCACCTCTCTTTATGTTCTTGTAGCTTTTAAGTTGCCTGGTATCTTTTCTATCATGAATCTTCTTAGGTATATATTCTTGTAGCTTATATCTATCTGGTACGCACTCACAAATTTGATTACCTCTGTGGTTCCCTTTTAAATCCGCCTGGTATATTATTCTGCTAGGGCTTTCCTAATATATATTTATTGTGCACCTTCATAGACTTGACAGTTTCTTGTATTTGTACTGTTGTGTCTTGAACTCACCCAGTACACTATCCTGCCAGGGTTTCTCTCATGCACGTATTGCATACACTCATAAACTTGATAGTCTTTTCTGTATATTTCACTTTGCCTCTTTAAAGGAATTTCCCTTGCTCGTTCGTTCTTATGCACTTTACTTGCATTTGCTTCGGTGTGGCAGGCTTGCCTATACGCCTTGGTGTCCCCGCTTGCTTCCACTGTGTGGACTCACCGGCTTTGGCAGGCATACGTCAGGTCTCCTGCTGCAAGCCGGTGGCTGCCTTCTGGTGTTCTGCCTTTTCTCGCTTGCCAGCTCCATAGCCTATCGCGGCTCTCGCTTCTCTTCTTCGTGTCTCTCCGGGCTTCGGTTCGGTGGAGTCTGCCTCGTAGTACCAGTGCCTTCTGGCATTCTCGCTGTGTACTTTCCCCTGCAATCTGCTTTTCCTTCCTTTTTCGAAAAGCTGCATCACTCCACACCCACCACTCCAGCCTTTCGGTTCCTCGGTCAGCCCAGAGGGAAATAGTGTTCTCCAGCCAGCGTCCTTTCTTGAGCTATTGTTCCAGTTTAAATTTCCCGGCTTCAGGTAGGTTTCTGTGACAAATAGAGTGCAGCTTGTGCTCTGGGCCTCCATTAATCCGCATTACTTGGTTCCTCTTCCTCATTACAGTACTTTCAAACGTAGGAAAATGAAAGTCTGTTTTGGATGAGGATATGGTTCTTGGTGATGTTGAAGGGCCAGTCAGTCCTTGATGTCTTATGTGCAAAACCTGGGCAGATATTTTCAGTGTCTTTCTTGGATCAGTGAGGGGAGGGATAATGGAGTGCCATTAGGGCATGGTGAATGACAAGGGTATCCTCAAATGAGAAAGGGGGATATCATGTCTCCTCCGATGATGCCATAACATCCCCCCAAGGGTCACCTTCCCCCCATGTGATCCTCCCTCATATAGCCACCCCCATGGTCACGAACAGGTAGCGGCTATTGTCCCCTGGTCACATGGGGTGAGGCCACCACCGGGAGAGAAGTGATGACACATCGGATTCATCACAATAGGTAGATTGATATTGCCACTATTTGTTCTGCTCTTTTGCTATCTACTATTTCTTTTTATATTGCTCAATTATACCATTATGTTGAAAAAGGTACACATCTTTTGTTCTTAGGGCATGATTCATTGGGATTAATCTCTCAGACTCTTATTAAGGGTTCTGCAATATACTGGTGTAATGTGTCATACTTTGGCAATAGTTTTCCTTATTGTGATTGGGGAAATGGGGGAGCAGATGGAAGATGAAGTAAGTAGTGAATGGAAGGTAAACGTAGTTAAGGAGCTTATGGAAGGAGACAAAGGAGCAGATGGAAGAAGAAAGCAGAAGACTTTGGCATGGAGAGCATGTGATTTTGGAAGGGGTGAGCAGGTGGAGGGCAAGAGCAGATGTCCTACTTGAACAAATTGAGTGAACCTGGGCAAGTCACTTTATATCAGCAAAACTTGATGAAGTGAACAGGGTGTTTCCAGCCAGAGTCATACCCCTAAACACAAAGCTCCAATAGTAGAAAAAGACAACTTAAAAACATGTAACATTAGTTGCACTTGAGACAGCCATTAATTACTCCCGTCATAAACTCCACACCCATGCCCCATCTACTCAGGGCCATCTGTCAGCCTTGCACAAGAATCCATTTGCCTTATATCTGCCACGGAGTGCAATCCTAACAAGCATCTTTATCAGACAATCAAGTGGTCTTGCACCTCAATGTGCGACCTCTGGTCCTGCCTGGGATCCAGATGATGGTCAATGCCAAATGGTTGAGAATTACCAGATGGGAGCTTCTGCAGACGATCAATACCACCACAAAGGGATTCATTGCTATCAGGGAAGAGCTGAGGGCCATATGACTGATGACCCCGCAGAACAGATATGTCCTTGACATGATCACAGAGATGGAAGGAGGTGTTTGTGCCAGAATCGGGCCATTATGTTGCATGTTCACACCTTCTCACGATAACGAGAATGCGACCTTGACAGAGGCCATGTCATGTCACGCGGAAGACTGGGGTCTGCCGCTCCCATTTCCTCCTGGCGAGTCTACCCGTGCGTTCGCGTCTGGGGACTCGCCGGGAGGGGAGCGACTGGTTACGGGGCCGGCGGCCTTCGGCGCATGCGCGGAAGACCTCTGTCTCGGTTCCGCGCATGCGCCGTGGACTGGGCTCGCCTCCTTGGAGGGGCTTGCCTTCCAAGCCTCGTTGTGGGTTCGCCGGCGCCCGGAAACGGAACGGCTTGCGTTCCAGGCCTCTCGGGCGCCGGCGGCCCATAAAAGAGGCCGCGAGTCAAAGCGGGTCGCGTCTCAACGCGGTTCGCTTCGCTCGCCTCGTTGTTCCTGCCTCCAGCACTTACCTGTGGCCTGTCTTGGGCCAGACTGCCTCCAGTCCTTACCTGGGTCCTGTCCTGGGCCTACCTGCCTCCAGTCCTTACCTGGGTCCTGTCCTGGGCCTGCCTGCCTCCAGTCCTTACCTGGGTCCTGTCCTAGGCCTGCCTGCCTCCAGTCCTTACCTGGGTCCTGCCCTGGGCCAGCCTGCCTCCAGCTCTTACCTGGGTCCTGTCCTGGGCCTGCCTGCCTCCAGTCCTTACCTGGGTCCTGCCCTGGGCCAGCCTGCCTCCAGCTCTTACCTGGGTCCTGTCCTAGGTCAGCCTTCCACCAGCCCTTTCCTGAGCCCTGTCCTGAGTCATCTACCACCAACTGTGTATCTGGGTCATACCCTATGCTAGCCTGCATTCTCCTGTTCCATCTTGGGCACGTTTAGACAGTTCTTTATTTGGCCAGACAGCAAGCTCCACCTGACCTCCCTCTTTCTTGTCTTGCCTGACTCCGAACTTTATCCTGTGTACCATTGGAACCATCAGCACCAGCCAAGCTCCTTTTGCCTACTGCGAATACCTTTTCTGCCACACTGGTCTATCTACCAACTGTCGCTGCACAGAGGTTCTTGGAAGATTCATGGTCTTGACAACAAGCTCCACCTGGACTATGGTTCCATCCATCTGAGCCTACAATCCTCTTGTCACGCATATCTGGAGAGTGCCTTTCGTGACATTGGGAGTTGGTCCATCCTCCACCCAGTTCCTCTTTTGGGTGGTGGAGAGGCTGGTTCCTCGTGCCGCTAGTTCATCAGTTCCCGGACTCCAGACTGGCGACCTCTGCGAGACCAACCACCAAGACTACAGGTACGCGGTCCTCTCGGGCCAACCAGCTTGACAGATTGAGACGCCTGCCTTCTGATTCAGAGATGGATGATTCGCAAGACATGAGGAACGAGTTGCTAGCGCTCAGGGCCGAGATGACCGCCCTGCGTCAGGAGAATCAAACATTACGTCAAATGATAACGCAAGGAGCACCCAGTACCTCTCAAGTAGAGGGATCATTGGCTCATACAACACCCATCAAATTCGACGGAGACCCTAGACGGGTGGCAGAGTTTTGTAACCACTGCAGGATACATTTTCTCTTCAGGTCTACCTACTTCAACAACGATAGGGCCAAGATTGGGTACATCTTGGGGAACCTAACTGGGAACGCATTAGCTTGGGCAACTCCGTTTGTGGTTACGAACAGTCCTATTTTGAATGACTTTGCTGCCTTTGAAAAGGCCTTCCTTGAGGTGTTCCAGACGCCGAACCTGGCCTCCGTTGCACAGAATCAATTGATGGACTACAAACAGGGAAGCACTGACATCATCACCTACATCAGCCGCTTCCGACTTTTGGCTACCGACTCCCAGTGGCCCGAAATTACTCAGAAGACACTGTTTCGTCGAGGCCTGAGAGAGGAGTACAAGGATGAGCTACTCCACATCCCTGAACCAGAGAGCCTTCAACTCTTGATTGATCAAGTACTCCGTATTGACCAAAGGTTAGCCGAACGAAAGGCTGAGAGACGTCGGCTTGACAGAAGCGGTCCCAGGACGACCAACTCACCCGCAGGTTCGTTCGGGTCGACCGAATCCGGACCTGAGCCCATGCAAGTAGGAGCCATGAGAGGACCTTTGACGGAAGAAGAGAAGAAACGAAGGAGGTCTGCGTTTGTGTCTTTACTGTGGAGCAGCTGGGCATTATTTGGGTACGTGTCCTTTGCGTCCGCAGAAGAAGAAGTCGGGAAACTAAGAGACCTGTCGTATACGGGAAGGGCAACGACAGGTCCTATTCCTTCCTATTCCTTCCTCAGACCCTTCTGTTATTTGTTCTATTCGTCTGCCCATGCAACCAGCGGTGCTACAGACCCTGAAGGTCCAAATTAAGTTACCAGACAAGAACTTGGAAGTATCCGGTCTACTGGACTGTGGGGCTTCTGGCAATTACATTGACGAAACATTCGTCTCCAGACATAAGATACCACTCATTTCCAGACACACACCTCTGTCTGTGGAGCTTATTGATGGTACTCCCTTGTCTTCTGGACCCGTTAGTCAGTTCACAGTTGGACTGGCTCTTCTGATTGCTGATCATTACGAAGAACTTGCCTTTGATGTTATTAAGTCACCGAACTACAAGGTGGTCTTGGGATTACCTTGGTTGCAACACCATAATCCTTTGATAGACTGGAGAACCCAGACCTTGACCTTTTCATCCGTAAGGTGTGCTCAAGAATGCAAGCTACCGGTTCCCACCATGGCCGTTTCGACTTCTCTAGAAACAGAATGCAGTGGGGTCCATCTATGTTCCACGTCTCTGGTCCCACAGGAATATTCCGAATTCAAACAGGTTTTCTCTGAACCCGGCAACATACCCCTTCCTCCACACCGTTCCTTTGATTGCTCCATTGACCTGCTGCCGAACCACGTCATTCCCCATGGGAAAATATATGCTTTAACACGTGACGAGAAGCAAGTTCTTCAGGAGTATTTGTCAGAGAGTCTAGAAAAGGGGTACATTGTGCCGTCAAAATCACCCGCAGGATTTCCCCTGTTTTTTGTAAAGAAGAAAGAAGGTACATTGAGACCCTGTGTCGACTACCGGCAGTTGAACGACATAACAGCCAAAGACCGGTATCCTTTACCTTTAATTCGCAGTATCCTTGAAACCCTGCATACTGCGCGAATCTTCTCCAAATTGGACCTCCGCGGAGCTTATCATTTGGTGCGCATCAGGAGTGGGGACGAGTGGAAGACAGCTTTCAAGACATCTTTTGGGCATTTTGAATACAGGGTTATGCCTTTCGGTTTATGTAATGCCCCCGCTGTTTTTCAACGATTCATGGACTACATCTTTGGTGATCTGCTAGGATTATCCGTCTGGGTTTATCTGGACGACATATTGATATTTTCTAAATCCTTAGACGAGCATGTGGAACACGTTCGTGAGGTCCTTCGTCGGCTGTCCATCAATAACCTGTTCGCCAAAGCAGAGAAATGTAGCTTTCACCAACCCAGCATTGAGTTCTTGGGATTTGTTATCAATCAAGAAGGTATTGGGATGGATCCCAAGAAGGTGCGAGCCATACAAGAATGGAAACATCCACACGATATCAAGGCTCTCCAACGCTTTTTGGGATTCGCAAACTTTTACAGGCGCTTTATTCCACAGTTCTCGCAGATCTCGGCGCCTCTCACCAGGCTAACCAGCAGCAAGATCACTTTCGAATGGGATGCCGTGGCTTCTCAGGCTTTTGACGTCTTGAAGTCGGCTTTTATGGCTGCCCCGATCCTGCGCCATCCCCAGGAAGAGTTGCCCTACATAGTGGAGGCCGATGCTTCCAGCTTCGCGGTAGGAGCAGTCCTTCTTCAGAAAGATCCAACCACGTTAGTGGAACATCCAGTGGCCTATTATTCTCGCAAGTTGAGTCCCAGCGAAAGAAACTACGCGGTGATTGAAAAGGAACTGTTGGCCATCAAGACCGCATTCGAGGAATGGAGACATTTTCTCCTCGGAGCTCGCTTTTCTGTGGAGGTGCGGACAGACCATCGCAATCTGCAATATCTTCGCTCTTTGCAATGTCGGACTCCTCGTCAAGCCCGGTGGGCCTTCTTCTTCTCTCCGTTTGAGTTCCATGTTACTTATATCCCGGGAACCTCCAATTTAAAGGCGGATGCTCTTTCCAGGTCCCTGGAAAACGTGGAAGGGACGCCTTGTCCAGATCTGCCACTGATTTCTCCTCGCCATTTTTTGCTGGCCTTGTCCCCTCACCTTAAGTCCATCGCGGAAGCCACTCGGTCGGATCCAGAAAGAACGACCCTTCTTAGTCGGCAATTGGTTTCAGAACGAGATGGACTGTTGTTTTTTCAGAAAAGACTCTACATACCTAGAGGAGCTGTTAGAAGGGGCATTCTACATGGATTCCATGATTCACCCATAGGAGGACATCGCGGGGTCAGAGCCACTCGAGAGTTGATATCCCGACAGTTCTGGTGGCCTGGTTGGGCGACCGAGGTCCAGAAGTACATCGAAAGTTGTCCAATTTGTGCCCAGTGCAAGGTTCCCAGAAGACGACCATTGGGTTTGTTAATGCCCACTGAAATAGCACCCTATCCGTGGCATACAATCGCTACCGATTTCATTGTGGATTTGCCTCCATCAGAAGGGTACACCTGTATAATGGTGGTTGTGGACAGCTTCACCAAACTGGCCCATTTCATCCCATTCCAGAAAATCCCTACAGCTACTCAAATGGCTTCAGCATTTCTGCACGACATTTACCGGTTGCACGGCCTACCGGAGAAGATCATATCGGATAGGGGTACCCAGTTCCTTTCATCATTTTGGAGACAGGTGGGTGGTCATCTGGGTATACATAGAGCTCTAAGCTCAGGCTACCACCCACAGACCAATGGGCTAACTGAAAGGACCAATCAGACTTTGGAGGGGTACCTCCGCTGTTTTGCCAATGCCACACAGTCTAATTGGAAAGATGGGTTAGATCTGGCAGAAGTATCCTACAACAACACCGTTCATGCTTCCATTGGAGTCAGCCCATTCTTCTGTTCCACTGGTCTACATCCTCGATTGATGCCTTTTCAACCAGTTCCATCTAGTACTGTTCCCTCTGCTGATGGCCTGGTCTTACACATCCGGGAACACCAAGAACTGGCACGCAAGATCTTGAGTGAAGCCAAGGATCGGATGAAGAGACAGGCAGACAGGAAGAGGAGTGCAGAACCTAATTTCCGGGAGGGTGACAAGGTGTGGTTGTCCTCAAAGAACTTGCCCCTTCGCAACCTGCCCATCAAACTGGCCCCTCGATATTTGGGGCCCTTTGTTATCACCAAGCGGTTGTCCTCTGTGGCCTTCCGTCTTCGCCTACCCCCTTCTTGGCGTGTACATCCCGTTTTTCATGTGTCCCTGTTGAAACCCTATGTGGTCGATAATTACGGCCGCACCTCTCCTCGCCCGTCCTCCGTTCTGGTGCAGGGCGTCCCAGAGTTTGAGGTACACGAGATCTGTGATGCCCGTTACCGTAGAGGGGTGCTCCACTATTTGGTTGATTGGAAGGGGTACCCAGCCTGTGATCGTACATGGGAACCGCGCCAGCACGTGCATGCACCCCGGCTGATACGTGAGTTCTACGTACGATTTCCCTGGAAACCTGGGGCCCCGGGTCTTCCTGGGAGGGGGCATAGTGTCATGTCACACGGAAGACTGGGGTCTGCCGCTCCCATTTCCTCCTGGCGAGTCTACCCGCGCGTTCGCGTCTGGGGACTCACCGGGAGGGGAGCGACTGGTTACGGGGCCGGCGGCCTTCGGCGCATGCGCGGAAGACCTCTGTCTCGGTTCCGCGCATGCGTCGTGGACTGGGCTCGCCTCCTTGGAGGGGCTTGCCTTCCAAGCCTCGTTGTGGGTTTGCCGGCGCCCGGAAACGGAACGGCTTGCGTTCCAGGCCTCTCGGGCGCCGGCGGCCCATAAAAGAGGCCGCGAGTCAAAGCGGGTCGCGTCTCAACGCGGTTCGCTTCGCTCGCCTCGTTGTTCCTGCCTCCAGCACTTACCTGTGGCCTGTCTTGGGCCAGACTGCCTCCAGTCCTTACCTGGGTCCTGTCCTGGGCCTACCTGCCTCCAGTCCTTACCTGGGTCCTGTCCTGGGCCTGCCTGCCTCCAGTCCTTACCTGGGTCCTGTCCTGGGCCTGCCTGCCTCCAGTCCTTACCTGGGTCCTGCCCTGGGCCAGCCTGCCTCCAGCTCTTACCTGGGTCCTGTCCTGGGCCTGCCTGCCTCCAGTCCTTACCTGGGTCCTGCCCTGGGCCAGCCTGCCTCCAGCTCTTACCTGGGTCCTGTCCTAGGTCAGCCTTCCACCAGCCCTTTCCTGAGCCCTGTCCTGAGTCATCTACCACCAACTGTGTATCTGGGTCATACCCTATGCTAGCCTGCATTCTCCTGTTCCATCCTGGGCACGTTTAGACAGTTCTTTATTTGGCCAGACAGCAAGCTCCACCTGACCTCCCTCTTTCTTGTCTTGCCTGACTCCGAACTTTATCCTGTGTACCATTGGAACCATCAGCACCAGCCAAGCTCCCTTTGCCTACTGCGAATACCTTTTCTGCCACACTGGTCTATCAACCAACTGTCGCTGCACAGAGGTTCTTGGAAGATTCATGGTCTTGACAACAAGCTCCACCTGGACTATGGTTCCATCCATCTGAGCCTACAATCCTCTTGTCACGCATATCTGGAGAGTGCCTTTCGTGACATTGGGAGTTGGTCCATCCTCCACCCAGTTCCTCTTTTGGGTGGTGGAGAGGCTGGTTCCTCGTGCCGCTAGTTCATCAGTTCCCGGACTCCAGACTGGCGACCTCTGCGAGACCAACCACCAAGACTACAGGTACGCGGTCCGCTCGGGCCAACCAGCTTGACAGGCCATAACGTTGCTGACGAACCTGCATAATAAGATGGAAGATGAAACATTGCGGACGACAGTTGGTTTGCTTCCATATTCTCATGGATTCAGCAGTGGATGGCAAACATTTTCAAGTTTCTTGGAGCAATATTGGTCATGGTGATGTTTGGATTTTATATGATCAGGATAATAGTTGCACAATGTAGGAAAACGGCAAAGAAAGCAGTAGGAATCAAGATCATGATCGATGTGGAATCAGGGTTTGGACCCAAGGAATTGACTGATGAAGAGGTCAAGAAACACATAGAGGCTAGTATCGTAGCACCTGAAGGAATGAGGTTTCTGTATCCAAAGAATCACATGAAGTATGTGGGACGATGGGTCTATTGCAATCCGAATGGACAGTGCAACTACATGATCTGGAGCGTGGATAAACATGTTAAATCAGCCGGCACCCTGAGGGGGGTGATGAAGATCTGGACTCCAAAGAAGCACTTCTTCAAGAGAAAATATCAAGATGTGGAGATCATTGAAGAGGTGGTCGATGACGTGACCAGAGGGGGGAGTGTAGAGGAGCAGGAAGTCCCGCCCCCACCTCCTAAATGTTGGAAACCTGAGATTGTGCCATGCTTGACACCTGCATCTGTGCCAATTCCGCAGCGAGTGTTTGAGAGAAGATATCCTCAGAGGAAACCCTATCAAATGTATCCCTGAAGAGACGATAATCTGAGGGAGGAACTCCCTGAAGGAATATGAAAAAGAGTAAAAGAGGAGCCAGTGACGTCACAAGAGACGAGAGTGACGCCCAGAGAATACTGGCTGAAGAGAGAGTATGGATCATACAGAAACTGATGATGAAGTTAAGAATTGAGTAAACTTTAATATGCAGAAAAGAAGATTGCATGTCTGCGAATTATTGCAGAAAATACAATCCATTCAATGACTGTACAGATGCTGTAACACACGTAGATTAAGTGATCGTAGAAGCTGGCTATACGTAGTGAATAGACTGCAGGCGAACCCACCATTGTATAGAAACTGGACACCTATGGCATACCTCTAATAACAGACCTCACATGACATCGTAGCACACAATAGGGTCTTATTCACTGCAATTTATCTCTTTGCTTAATTTGACAGCGCCTCTCCGAAAAATGATGGAAGCAAAAAAAAAGTCAACCCGCACCTTCAAATGTCATCTGGCGCTTTTGCAATACACAAAACTTCTAACAGTACCTCGTCTAAGCAAAGGTTGCTATACCCCTCATGTCACCAGCAGCATACTCTCACAACCTTTTCAGAAATTCTTTGACTGTTCCCAGTTAACTTGGGGCACCTCCACCAAAGCACCCGTGTACCACGTTGCAGGCAAACAGCACCGGAGCCCGACACGGTGCAATCCAAGGTTCCAAACGGCTGAACACACCAGGAATTAAATCTGCGTCACGAAAAGAAGACTCCATGAAACGACATCGGAAGCACGTTCCAGGGTTCTTTACTCAGTTGGATAAGCACTTAGATTTTGGTGCCGATAACATTGTTCCAACTGCTTCAGAACGTTCCCTCAATCATATGCCTGTTCACCGCCATCACCCCAAGAAGCTAGAGTGACATCACCAAAGAATTTCTGAAAGGGTTGTGAGAGTGCTGGAGTGTTGTGTGGACATTGGAGTGCGTGGTGCAAGCGGTCACGTTGTGAGGTGAGCCCACAGTGACTGGGAGAGATCACGGCTGACGAGGTGTGGATGGTTGGAGCTGAGGACTCCCTTCCGGGGTTTTAGCTTCACACTACAATGGTGACGTCACTCCAGCTTCTTGGGGTGATGGCAGTGAGCAGGCATATGATTGAGGGAATTTTCTGAAGCAGTTGGAACAATGTTATCAGCAGCAAATGGGATTAGCTCTTGTTAAGCTAGTGTAAGATTCAGTGGGGGTGAGCAGTTTTTGGCTCAAAGCGAACAGCTTGGATTAGAAGGGATTTTGGTGGTGTGAGATTACGGTCTAAATTGTGGGTTCTTCTCCGATCGTATCTTTTAGTGTGTCCTTTTTGTTTCTTTCCCCTGCTTGTTCCTTTGATGTGTAAAGGGGGGAGATTGTCATGGCCACAGGCCCCAGAACATAAAAACCACACCATCTAGTGATGGGGCAATGAGTCACTTGACTCACTTATGTCCCTTTGGGACCCATAAACACAGGGGCCCAGGCTGGACTCAGTACTGGCGCCAAAGGCGCCAGGCTCATATAGAAATGTGAGCAGGAACACTTTATTTCAGTGCAGGTGTGCTTTTACTTTATTTCAGAGCAGGAGTGCTTTTATTTTACAAGAACTTTCTAGGAGCTGAAAGCCTTTATTCCAGAGAACATCCTCATGTGCCGACTCATCAGGTGTGGCTCACAAGGCATGGTCTTCATGTGCTGACTCATCGGGTGTGGCAGGCAGGCTGAACCTGGTGGGCGTGGCTTCAGAAGCTCAGCTATATAAGCTGCTCCATCTTTAAGGCCGGTGCTTCGCGTTACTGTGCACTCGCGTACAACATGACGCTCACCGCCATTTGGACCAGTTTACTTACCTTTGAAACCAGGCGTTCTCCTGCATACTCACCTCCAGGAAACTGGTGCTTCATCGCTTCATCTGCAGACTCATTTCCTGACATCCAGTGATCTTGATCCCGACGCTGCAGCACCGTGCTCCGCATCCACAAACTCGGACCCTGTTAAGAAGAAGAAAGACAAGGTTAGAACATCCGTTCTAGGGCTGTGCCGCATTTGAACCCTGCACGCCCCCTAGTTAACAATTTACCAGCTACTGTACTGCTGCAGTTTCGTTCCTCATTCCCTCCGGCTGCCGCCTCGAGCTCTGCAGCTTCTGCCGGGCCGGCAACATCACCTGCAAGGGAAGAAAGCAAAAGAGAAAACATCAAAAGCGGAACGGACCACAATGCAAGACAACAGACTTTACAATACAACAAAAACAGACGAGGAAAGACAAAGGCAAACAGGAACACTTACCTGAAGTATAGTGGCTTAGTCGCAGCAGGACTAGACTACCATGTGCAAGGGACCAGTGAAGGAACTTGGTCCAGATCATACAAGCACCCTACCAGACTCTGGGTAAGTCTCTCGTAACCAGGACTAATGTCTGGCAGAGGGACTCCCAGGACCCCCTTGTTAATTTGTATATTTAAGTAACTTTGGGTCTCTCCCTAAGTTGCTAGGGGAATCCAGACGTGGACCCCTTGCTCACTATTCTTAGAGAGGCACAGATCCACCCTACTGATGAGGTCCAAGCAGACTGAAACACGTGTCTGGGGTTTCTGTTGGTACTCTTGTTCAGAGGAGAATTGCCTAGCATTTCGGTGCTGGACTGCCCCATGGCAGGACAAAGACTGATATGTTTGGGATATTTCTTCTCTGTGAAAGATAGAGAGCTATAGACTCTGGGTAAGTCTCTCGTAACCAGGACTAATGTCTGGCAGAGGGACTCCCAGTACCCCCTTGTTAATTTGCAATACCCTTGGTAAACCAGGATGATCCTTTGCTTCGAGAATTCGGAGGTTTCCAGCGTGAAATGGAGAAACTATTTTCACAGCATACTAAAGGACGGGCTCTGGACAATGAACTGTTATCACTACGGAAGGGTAACCAAGACCTACTAACATATATCGCTTCCTTCAATCGTCTGATAGCACAAACTAACTGGCCAGAGGAGAAAAGACCCACGCTCTTTTACCGAGGCTTGCGAGGGGAACTTAAGGACCTATTAGCCCAAGTAGTAAATCCCCCGGAAAGATGTGCTGAATACATTGACCTGACAGTGCAGCTCGATCACAGAGTGCAGGATCGGAAGATGGATTGGGCCAAGGCCGAGGGGTCGTCGGCCTATATGCGAAACTCGTGAGAATCAAACCAAATCCCATGATCAGTCTGAGCCAGTGCAAATCAGAGGCCTGCGGAGCCCACTCACCAAGGCAGAGAGGGAGAAAAGGAGACAGCAGCAGCTTTGTTTGCACTGTGGTAAGGCAGGTCACTATCTCCGAGAATGCCCGGTAAAACCACCCAGGAAAGCAGCTGGAGCAACTGACAAGGGTGAAGAAGAACAGGACTCAGGAAACTCCAATGCCCGGTAAGCGTAGGGATCCACTTGTCGAGCGGTGAAAAAGAACCTGTACAAACCTCACACCTAGTCATCCCTGTGCTCCTGTTAAACCACAAGCAACCGTCGAAAATACATGCCTTGGAGGCATACATTGACAGTGGGCTGTGGGAAATTACATGGACCAAGATCTGGCTACCCGGATAGGCCTTCCTCTTTGACAGAAACAGGTTTCGGAAAACATCATAGCAGCTGATGGATCTCCGTTATCATCCGGACCAGTGATGCATTACACCGAGAAGGTCACGCTTCTGTGTCAGGACGGTCACCAAGAGGACATCACCTTCGATCTCATTGGCACTCCTCAGTTTCAGATGATATTGGAATGCCCTGGCTGGAGACCCACAATCCCAGGATTGGCTGGCGTAAACGAGTTCTTACCTTTCCCTAAGACTGTGCCGACACCTGTTATAGCAAGGGATTCTCATTAAAAGGTCTTACCAACCCAGGTTCTTGGAAGAAAGAAACCATACTGGGCCTCACCAGTTCACTACCACCTGAATACCTGGATCACCAAGATGTCTTTCAAAAAGATCAAGCGAACACCCTACCTCCCCACAGACCGTTTGACTGGCAAATTGATCTGGTACCTGGAGCTCAAGTTCAATTTACGCCCTAACAGAACAGGAAAACCAGCATCTAAAATCTCGATCAGTAGCTGGCAAACGGCTTCATTCATCCGTCCAGGTGCCCTGCATCCTTGCCCCTCTTTTTTGTGCCTAAAGAGGAGGGAGACCTGAGAACTTGCATTGGCTACAGAGCACTTAACCAGATCACGGTAAAAAAACGGTACCCGTTACCGCTTATCCCCGAGCTCTTGGATCAAGTCAAAAACGCTCAGATATATACAAAGCTAGACTTACGAGGAGCCTACCATCTAGTAAGAGTCAAAAAAGGAGACGAGTGGAAGACAGCGTTTCGCACGAAATATGGCCTTTATGAATATCAGGTTATACCCTTTGGACTATGTAATGCCCCGGCGGTGTTCCAATTTTTCATGAATGACGTGCTCCGCGAACTGTTGGACGTCTGCGCTCTTGTCTATATTGATGACATTCTTATCTATTTGACCACCAAGGAGGACCACGTCAACCATGTCCTGGCAGTTTTGGAGAAACTCGGGTTCGCCAACTTTTATCGCGGGTTCATTCACAGGTTCTCCCAGAATTGGTCCACAGAGGCAGAGAAAGCCTTCCAGGAGCTAACACAAGCATTTACCACATCACCAATTCTACGACATCCTTGACCAGAACGGCCATACGTGGTCAAAACCAATGCTTCCAAAATAGCAAGGGGAGCAGTCCTGTCACAACGAGACCCAGAAACAGATCAGTTGCATCCCGTGGCATTCTGGTCTTGCAAGTTTTCAGCCCCTGAATTGAATTATGCAATCACTGATAAAGAACTGCTAGCAATTAAGGCAGCGTTCAAAGCCTGGAGACATTTTCTTCTTGGAGCTAGACATACAGTCACGTCGTCACAGATCATCGCAATCTACAATATCTGAACACCACTAAAACGCAATCATCACGCCAACTCCGCTGGGCTCTCTTCTTTGCGTAATCCGACTTTGTCATCACCTATAGACCCGGAGAACGCAATGGAAAAGCGGACGCCCTGTCTCGCATGAGTGAGGGAGAAGAGGCATTCACTACACCAGACCCCGTGGCCATCATCCCTAAAGGACGAATCCAAGGCATGATTGCCGCAACCATCACTCTAGACAACTTAAAATCTGACCTGCCACACTTGATGAGTCCACCAGCGCAACAGGCTAGGGAAGGGAGACCAGTATACGATCGTGGACAACCTATTATACTACCAAGGACGATTGTACATCCCGGATAAGAAATTACAGAATCAAATAATTGCAAACTATCATGATTCATTAGTAGAAGGGCATCTGGGAATAGCGAAAACCCTAGCTAAAATAAAGAAAAATTACTGGCAGCCAACTTGGCGAAAGGACATTGTCCAGTGAGTGGAAGAAGGGGACATCTTGAACCCCCCCACTATTCATACACTTCCAGAGTAGGCCCAGCCGCGGCTGCTTTGGGTTCAGGGCCCCGGCCCCAGAGCACTTGTGCGGGTATACCCCTAGGAACTGGGACCCCTGTGTAACACCCCTCATAATAGTGTGAGGCTAGAAGTGAATAAGACTCAATTTTTAAAATCTCAGACTCCATTTTACAATGGTAAAACAGTTGTGAAGTTTTCACTCGAATCTGCAGCTCTACCTGTTAGGCGCGTACAGCGAGCAACTTCCCCCACCCCCACCTCCTCCCCTGTGCCGTCTCCACGACTGCTCGGTTCCCATGAGAAGGCTGGCTGCGAGAATGCAACAAAATCCACACTGTATCTTCTTCCTTCCGTCCCACTTCACTAACCCAGATGAAGCCCAGAGCATGGTCCAGAGCAAAAGCTTTTTGTCTCCATAAACCTGCCCCACACTCCGCAGATCCTGGCCATAAAAACATAATCCCCATGCCCCCTGGAGCAGAACCAACAGTTAAAGAAAAACATCATTGAGTCGTGCGTCTTCAATATGAATAGAGTCAACGTGCCCTTTTATGCAAAATCGTATAAACCTAATGGTGGGGTAATGGGTCCAGGAATGAACAATACAAATGCATACGAACCCACCACGACAAAAGCATGATACATGTTAATTTGTGATACAGAGATGTTCATCTGTAATTGTCTGTAATAGTCCAACACACAACTAAATGTAAAACTGTACACACCAGCATCACGCTACTTCACCTTTTATAGTTTCAGATGTAAACATATGTGTAATATCGTGCAAATACAACATAGCAGTTACTCACTTCCAGTTTAAAACGAACCCACAAGCCCTAAGATGCAACCTGTCTTTCCTGTACGTAAATGAATAGCAAGCCAAAGATATGTTTTATTTCTTGATGTATTCTTTCCTTTCCCTTCTGTTATAATGAGAGTGTCTAGTTAAATGGAAAATATAGTGTGTTACAAATCAGTGTGACTTAAGTGCAACACATCAAGCCACATGCAAAAAGCCTGCATGTACAATTGTGTTTCAAAGGCCCTAATTTATTTTTACAACATGGAACCAAATTGCAAGGAGGCCTTGAGTCTCTCCATTCCCTTGGGTGTCAAAAGAGATTACCAAAGAGTTATTGATGTTTGGACATTCAATAACTGAACCCCCACGAGGAAACGTAGGTCTATAATGATATGCACCTTTTTGTGACCTGGCCATTTCAACCATCTATTCTGAAACCCCTTTGTTGTTATCAAGTGGACACTTCCGACCATACAATGACCCCATGAGCTCTACCCCTCAGCCAGTATATTTTGAATTGGTTAAACAAGGGAAGCATCACATTGGATGGAAGACAGTTAATTTATGACTACTAATAAATAACCTGCTTTTGAACCCTGTTTTCACAAGTGCTCAGATACATGCCTTTCCTCTGGACAAACAGATCAGAGTTCTGAATGAATGAGAGTGCATGGCCACAAGGGCAAATGTTATGTGGCTAAAATGTCAAAGGATACATAAAAGGCAACGTGGAATACCAGGCTAATGAGCCCAGCTGACCGAGTGACCCCGGACACCATGTCATCTCATCACGTGCCCTCAGGCCAATCGGTCGCCTCTGACCCTATAGCACCTATAGGTGCCTGCCCTTAGTATCCAATCCCAATCTCTCTTGTGCCCCCTAGGCCTTCCCACGATGATGACGTTTTTTGTGAATATAACCAAAGTGTAACATGTTTTCTGCAGAGTGCTCTCGGCGTGAGCAGAGTCGATTCTGCTTGCCCTCATTTTAGATAAAAAACCTTTAATATCACTCTCACTTGGTATTGGTCTCATTCCCTCCTGGGATGGTATTGGTCTCATTCCCTCCTGGGATGTGCTTTTATTTACTCTGTTGGGTGATTTACCAGCATTATTGGGGGTCTCTCGCCTTCATTGGTGACCCTGATGCGATAGCGTCCTTTCCCGTCCTTCTGGCACGAGACGCCCCCCTGCTTTGACCCAGAGCGCGCTCCCTCAAGAGCTACCCGCCAACGGCAACCGGTACACCTAGACGTGTGCACGCAGTAGGGCGAGACGGTACGGGATACCCCTTATCAAAACCCATCGTACCACTCGCAGGAGCTGGGCGTGGTCTTTGAGCGAGGAGTGGCACACTGACTGATCGGGACCAGAGGGTCTCGGATCAAGACGGACACATGAGTATCAAGTGTGGGTGATATTGAAAGTACGGGTGGGAGTCAGATTAGGAGGTCTTGGGACGAATGGTATATTCTTGGCGGAGAAGTTGTGAAAATTCGTAGCATAAGGGGAAAGGATCTTGGGGGCCTGGGTATTTTCTATATTCAATCTTATTCCCAGTCTATCGCTTATGGCCATTAGGACAGTGACGAAGTACAAGGTGAAAGGAGATTGACAGAGATCCTATCTCTGATGGGGGGTCGAAGGCGGCGCCGCGCAGTGCTATCTCGACTAGTACAGGATATATGAGTGTGAGGAATCGTGGTAAAAGGGATAACGTAGGAGACCCAATGGGAGACCCTGAAGAATATTTAGAAACGCTTTTTTCACAACTTTATCTTATCTATCCCTTTCCTCTCCCAGTGAGCGGACTAGAATAAGGTGAAGGGAGAGAACAAGTCCAGGGAGGGAAGGGGAGCTAGGCAAAAGTAGGAGGGGTATTGGGAATGGTGAAATATAATCTATGTTGTTTATGTTGTTTTGTTGTCTATGTGAATCGTTAAACGTCCGTCTTTTTATGGGAAAGAGTTTTTGGTGTATAAACATTGATGAGTGAATTGATAATATATTTTTAAAAAGTTGCATGCATGTTATTACAGTATCAAGAGATTGAAAAACAAGTGAATAGTTCATTTCGTCTGAAGAAAAAATTGCAAGAGCACATTTGAATTGATCACACGAGAAGTGTATAAGTAAAAGTTAGATGTGTCAGTTGAGGTGTAGGGATAGTGAAGCACAATGGGCGCAGAAACGCCCCTTGCCCATATTTGTAAAACTCTACCAGGGCATGCAGACAAAATCAATAAGTACCCTGACCAATGGGTTGTGGAGTTGAAGGGGGAAGGATTACCCCAGGTGTGGCCAGAGGGTGGGTCCTTTGACAAAGAGGTATTAGATATGGTCGCCACCTGCCTATCTATGAAATATAAAGGGAAACAGTTACAAAATAGGAGAGAAATATTAGATTTGTGGTGCCTGTTTGAGGAGGTGCCCCCGGAAAAAGGCAGCGACCACAATGCATCTACCCTGACAACAACTGGCAGTAGGGGGCCAACCACACAGGATGAGAAAGCGATAGAGGTTACACATGTCTATCCTCTGCTATCAAAGCGGAAGGGTATAGTGACCCTGTATATGTAGCACAGCCCACGGCCCCACCCATACATAAGCCATCCGCCACTGCACCACCCCCGTATGAGAGCCAGGGCGTAACAAGATCACTAGATACGCCTACAATCGAAATTGGAAAGCTCGCACAGGATTTAGACTCACAACTAACAATGGCCCGAACTGAGCTGTCCCGCATAAGGGCCATGGGAGAAGGGGGGATCCACTCCCCGGATAGAACGTGATGAAACACCCCCGCCAAGTGTAGGGACGGGGGAAGATGGGTGGAAAAAGGGAGAGATCCGATTCAGAATAAATAACAACCCTACACGAATAATAGAAATAAATACAGCCGACAGTGAACGGGAGGTAGAGGAAGGAGGGGTAACGTCAGACAGAGAGGAAGAGTATTGGAGACACTTAGAGGAGCGGGAAGAAGAGGGAAGAAGGCTAGGAATTGCCACTGGTGGGGCCTCATTTGGAGAAGGGGTGTCTCCCATGGAAGAATGGAGGGGGAGGCTAATAAACAGAGCAGGGCGCATGGCTTCGATCGGAAGGAAAGGGAAGAAGGTGAGTACTAAAAAGGGGGGGGAATTTACAGCTGCCTCTAATACACAGGGGTGCGGGGAGGCCAAACTACATACCATGGGCTCAAATGGATAAGGCCAACATGCTTAAACAGCTACTCCCACTATCCGGAGGTGCCAGCAAGTGGATATATGCTTTTGAAAAACACATGGCAGTGGTGCCCTTGGCAGTGGGGGATGTTAAAAGCTTGCTGGCATCTGCAGTGGGAGACCAGGCTAACAGGGTCTGGGCAAAGGCGGGGTTCCCAGGAATAACGTTAAATTGTGACTGCCATGATGGGGCCTCATTCAAAACAGTGCGAGTGTGCGTGTGGGATGCGTTGAGGGAAACATTCCCAGACACTCCAGATTTACAGTCAGTGATGCAATGTACAATGAATGATGATGAAGATGCTATGTATTTCATTCTCCGGGTGCAGGACATGTGGAGAGCGGAAACGGTACGGCCTGAGACCAATCAACGTCCCTGTTTTACTTCATTATAAAAAGGGGGCTCCCAAAGGAAGTGCAGAAGGCCCTTGATAAAATAGCTGGGATAGAAGCCAAGGGGTGGCCTGAAATTCAAAGCATCATAGTGCACCACTGCAAGAGGATCAAAGAGAAGAAAAAGGAGATAGCTCAGCGGCAGTTGGCAGACGAAGCTAAATTAGAGCAAAGTAAACTACTGAAGGTCAGTACAGTGGCAGCTACCAGCCCGGCAGGAAGGGAGCGGGAGGAAGAAGACAGACAGATGGGGATACTAATGCAGATGTGGCAAACTGGGCAGGTAACAGCCAGGACCAGTGGTCAGGGGAAAATCAATATAAGGGACCACAGTGGCCATCAAGAGGGGGCGAGGCAATATAGGAGGATTCAGGGGATCAAGGGGAGGGCGTGCGGGATAAGAGGGGCAACGCAAGGGCAATGCTGGAATTGTGGGAGGTGGGGCCATTTCATGAGAGAATGTCAAAGCAGGCCCAACAATTCATATCCAAATGAACATCAAATCGGACACCCCTACCCGGGAAGCCCTTACGGGCTGCCAATGGGCGAGAATAGACGAGATAGTCAACCCGACCCAAGATACATGAATGAGCGCCCAATGCCCCCTCAAGACACGTCCTCACACCCCCAGTGTCGCAATCACACCGTCCCCATGCGCAACAACACTTATTCTACCACAGCAAATGGGACACCAACAACACCGTGCAGGGGGACAACAACGGTGACAGGGAATGTGTTTGATGTTGATGAACTCCCATGGCACTCAACATAGGACAGCCCATAGAGATCACTTGCGTGTCCAATACTGTCGATGACCCTTAACACAGCAGAGGAACCACTGGTAGGGGCGGCGATAGGAAATAAACAATTTATTTTCATGGTGGAGTCGGGGGCGGAAAAATCATGCCTCAAAGAAGGCAGGTTCCCGCTTTCTAATTGGACTTTGGAAATGCAGGGGTTCTCTGGGGCAGTGGTCAAGGTTCCATACACTAAAGAGCTAGACATAACGGTGGGGGGGAAAACTGTACGTGCGCCCCTACTGTACTATGAGGAGTCACCTATCAACTTGCTGGGAAGGGACCTTCTCAGCAAGCTCAACATGACAATCTCCTTCATTGACAGAGGAATAGTGTGCTCCACACCAGGCATATGCGCGATCCGTGCCATGTTAGTGATACACACCCAGATAGACTTTCCACAAACACGCGGCATACCTGTAAATCCAGACATGTTTATACAGGGTTTGAGGATACTAGCGAGGGTAGTGCCAGAATTGAAAAATAAAAAATGGAGCGTGCCATCAGAATTCATTCTCCGTCCGATTGCAGACCCAGAAATAGAGCCAGGGTCCATGGTGTCCCTGGATATACATACAGTACAAGTGTTAACACAAAGGATAACGGTAATAGCAATGGACATGCAGGGATGACAGTGGAGAACAGTGCTGTGCACTGACACTGGTAAGGCCCTGCGAGACCTGACTGATGAGGAGCTCTTTTGTGACACAGACGATGATGGGGAAATAGTGATGGAAATTGCAATCCCCTCTGATGTTATGATCCAGAGAAGAGAGGTGCCACTCCCCCTCGTCGCAGTGATCAGAGACCTACCAGCATACTTTGAGGAGGACATGTCCCACTTGCCACAGCAGCTGTGGACCACAGGCCCACACGATGTAGGGTTACTACACGAAGTGACACACAGTAAAGATCAAACTCAAACCCGGGCTATCCTACCCCAGGTGAAGCAATACCCCATATCCAGGGATGCTGAGGAGGGAATAAAAGACACAATCTATGCATTAATGGTACAGGGCATAATAGTCCCATCTAGCTCACCCTGCAACACCTGCATTTACCTAATCAAGAAAGCGAAGGGAGGGGCGTGGAGGATGATCCAAGACCTGCGCCCCCCCAATGACGTAGTACGGAAGGAGTTCCCTCTTGTCCCAAATCCTGCCTCAATCCTATGCAGTATCCCAACGGAAGCCACCCACTTCACGGCAGTGGACCTAAAAAATGCTTTCTTCTCTATCCCACTCGATCAAGGTTCATGGTACCTAACAGCATTCACGCTGGAGGGAAAAAGATACGAGCACTGCAGACTGCCCAAGGGTACTGCGAAAGCCCTAGAATTTTCAACAGAATATTGCACGAAGACCTCTGAAACATACACACAGCGAGTCCCATAATTCAGTACGTAGATGATCTGTTAGTCTGCGGGAGAGACGAGAAGGAATGCAGAGAGGACTCCATTACCCTGGTAACACATCTTGCACAAAAGGGGTACAAGGGAGACAGACAAAAGCTGCAATACTGCCTGACAGAGGTACTATACCTAGTCCAACTGATTTCCAAAGATGATAAAAGAATCATACCTGACAGAGCAGCGGCAATAAGAGCAGTGAAAGAGCCCAACACAGTTAAAGAGATGCAAAAGTTCCTCGGCATTTTTAATTACTGCCAAGCTTGGATATTGGACTATGCTTCATACACCAAACACCTGCAACAGGCACTCAAGGAAGCACAGCGAGAGAACAGTAAGTTGCAGTGGACACAGGAAACGCACATAGCTTTTGACACACTCAAAGAACTGATATCTACTGGCCCAGTTCTCGCGACCCCCAATTATGAGCAGGAATATTATCTCTTCTCACACTGCAACGGCACACTCATGACAGCTGTGCTGACACAAAAGACATCCCTGGGCCACAAGCCTTTGACATTTTACAGTGGAACACTCGATACAGTAATGCAGGGACAGTTCACATGCGAACAGGGTCTCGCAGCCACCACGTTCGCGATAGAAAAAAGCTCTACGATCGTGATGGGATGCTCTGCCAGGTTATATGTAGAACATTCCCAGTTTGCCATTCTTGAAAGATCAAAAAGCACATTGACCACTCAAAGAGCTACAGCATACGAGTTGATCATCTCCAGTGCTAACATTCATATTGTGCGGTGCAAAAGTGTAAACCTAGCTACATTCATCACAGAGGCATGCACAGTTGAAGACATGCAACAGCACGACTGCGGCCACATACACAGGGGATGATGAGGACACTCCAAAAGCACATGAAAATGCACTGTCAGAAGGGGAAATTTACTTCGTGGATGGGTCTGCCTCCATAGATTGCGAAACAGGTGAAAAACATGTAGGAGCAGCAGTAATTCGGGTGGAGGATGGAGAATTTTAAGTAATTGTGCAGAAAAGATGACCACCACACTTCTCGGCCCAAGCAGCAGAACTAGTAGCGCTCATAGAAGCGCTGCACACAGCAAAAGGGTGTAGAGTGACCATTTATACAGATTCTGCCTATATGGCGACAACTGTACATGGAGGATTAGCAAGGTGGGGAAGGAGGGGATTTCGAAGGGCAGACAGGTCCCCAGTACAACATGCAGCATTACTAGGAGAGCTGAGTGATGCGTTGAAGGAACCTACACTTGTAGCAGCTGTGAAATTCCAAGCCCATACACAAGGCGATGACATCATATCATTGGGAAATGCAGCAGCAGACGCTGCCGCGAAAAAAGCCTCTTACTTACCAAAAGCCCCAACAGGTGAGTACATACTACAGAATATAGTAGAAGAAACACAACCAGATGGGTTTCATTCATTACCAGTCTCTCAGATAATCGAGCCCCAACAAGACACACCCAGCGAGGAAAGGGAGGCGTGGGTAAAAAGGGGGTGCAGCCAATCGTCCACTGACTTACTATGGAGACAAAATAACACTGGCAAGTTAATGATGCCAGAAAAGTTGTTAGAGGTAGCATTTAAGAAGTTACATTATCCAGCTCACAACACGAAGCAACACATCATTGCAGACATACAGGAAAATTGGTTCGCCCCCGGAATACAGGAACATGTCACAAAGCTCATAATAGAATGCATCACTTGACAAACATACAACTCCGGCATTACCTTACGAACCCTCAGAGGCACATTGACAAAACCAGAAGGGCCCTTCAGAGAACTGCATATAGATTATGCAGATATGGGAGGGAGGTGCAATGGGTCTCACTATTTGATTGTTGTTGTATGCCCCTTTTCCCTGTGGGTGGAGGCCGGCTCCTGTGCTCATCCAGATGCGCGGTGTGCTGCCAAATTTCTAGTGAGAGAGGAGTTTCCCCACTGGGGCATCTGTGACATCATACATTCCGACAACGGAACGCACTTTGTGAATGACATGTTCAAACATATCGCTGCAATGTTGAGCATAACCCACAAACTTTGCACGATTTATCATCCGCAATCGAATGGAAGTGTTACACATAACAACTCTACTGACACAGTAACGCCAGCCACAGAGAGCCCAGACTGCCAGTTGATGACAGGTGACATGGTGTATGTGAGAAGTTTTGTGCAGAGATGGAATGGGCCAAGATTTCATGGTCCATATAAGGTGATCTATTGCACGCCCACGGCAGTCAAGGTACAGGGACTAAGGTACTGGGTACACTTGACAGATGTACGTAGATCCCATGGCAGCGCAAATGGCACAGACCCCGAAGAAGGTGAGATCGAGGGTAGCACACAAACATATAAAAATAAAAAGTATACAGGGACAGATGCAATATGAAGCATGAGAAAACCTCAAAATTGGGAAACAGTGTAAATAGTTGTACAGTATAATAATGTTTTGAGGTGTGTATGACAGAAGTGAGATAACGATGAACTCTCACTCTCTCCCTCTCCCTATTTATCCCTTCAGTCTTATTGTATAATTAAAACATGTGCACGAAAATAATATTTTTCCTTCCCCAGCAGTGGACTGAACGGACAGTATTTTGCCTCCCTTGGTTCCCCTCCCCATACTCGAGGTGTGGGAGACAGAAACTGAAGGACACGGAAGAATAAAGAATGTATGTATACATATAAAAATTAAAAATGATAATGAAAACTTGAATATGACTAATTCAGACCCAGAAAAGAGAATTTAAAACGTATCGAATAATGATTGCAAAAAAACACACGCGAGTAATGTGTACGATTAACAATTGATTAACAATTGCTCATATTTCATTTATCAGGAGTCTCAATGGGCATGGATGAGGCCCCAGCAGCAACAAGTGATAGTGTAGATAGGACTAGACGGAGGAGAGAGGCGTATCCTAGTTATTCATATGAATGTCTGCTGTTTGTGTGTGCAGTAATATTCTTTTCAACATTGTTTGGCCTCTTTCTACATTGGAAAATTGTATATATATCAATTGATGTTGGCCAGGGGGGTGTGGGCCTGGAACCAATAAAGAAAGGGACTCATCTGATCTGGGACGGTGCCAAGTTAATATGGGGTCATGAGACTCCCTAGGATAAATATAATAATGATACCACAAGTGTTCCCCACATCACAACAATGCAAGCCATCCAACTGTCCCCACAAACAAATGATTCCCATTTTAGTGTGTATACGATGAATGACAGAACCCCTTCAGAACTAACGTGGGTGCAAAATCACCCTTACCCAACAACCGCGCCAGCTTCAGAATTGGCAACATCTAATGGCCCAACCACTAAAGAAGGGGGTAATAGGAGTGAGCACATGGTAAGCACGTACTACAACTTATACATTCAATGGGATGGCAAAATGGGTCACAGGCAAAGGCCGGGGACTGAGGGAGGGGGGCCTAGAAGAAAGAAGAGGGAAACACCACAAGAAAGTTGGGAGGAGCATTATAAATTCGGCTTAGACACAGTGGATGATTCCCAGCACCGCCACAAAACGAATAAGTGGTATGCAGACATGAGCAACACGGCAAAGCAGACAACTCATGAGAGCTGCTATGTCTGCTCACTCATACCCCATGCCTCAGGCACTCCCAAGGTATTACTGCCACAAGAAATTCCATTTGCAGAGGCCCAATGTCTCCTACAACTTGCGCTATGCAGGATCAAAAATACTTTTCAAGCGCACACAGTTTCATTCGAACTTTTGCAGAACGAGGGGACATATTACTCCTGGCCGCAAGGAGTGGTTTGCGTTAAAGAGCCTTTTCTGGTAATAAAGGGAACATTACACGTGGACAATAAATGGCAGAAGGAAGAAATACTGTGCAAAGCAGAAGCGCTGCAAGGACTGTGAAGAAAACCTCTCATGGGTACAGAGAACATGCGCTCCCATATGGACTAAACACATAAGCAAACTCACGTGGGTCACCGCCATCGAGAAACCCTTCAAGCTGCAGAAAAACATTTCGTATGAACTGTGCTTCCATGGAGAATGGAAAAGGGACCTGGGGAACAACAAAATCTGCAGCAAAACTTTCATAATACCTGACATGAAAAAGGGAATAACAGCAATGATGGACACATATTGGGTCTGCGGCAACATGGCGTACCTGCATCTCCCGCAATCATGGAGAGGCACGTGCTCTCTGGCAACGCTGCATTCTGCATTAATGGTGATCCCTGAGAGCCACATCCATGAAGGGAGTAAACCTGCAGCAATCCAAGAGGAACCATACCTGATGCCGCCGGAAACGGCTCCTGTGTATGCCATAGACAAGGAAGGTGTACAACATTAACTCCAGAGAAAGAAGCGAAACTCAAACTACATTTCAGCCAAATCCTCAGAACTTTTGGCCCAAATACTGCACCGATTTCGATTGTTTAGCTCCGTAGAGACATTTTTCGCGTCCTTCGTTCCCAGCATCCAAGCGAGAGCAAACGCCAAGTGGCTACAAATCACAAGGTGGGAACTCATCCAATTGGCCAACGACACTGAAGAAGGGTTCAGTGTCATCAAAGTGTAACTTAGAGCCCTGCGAATAATGACAATGCAGAACCGATACGTGCTGGATCTATTAACAGCAATCGATGGAGGAGTTTGCCGAAAAATCGGGAGCGCATGTTGCACATTTGTACCTTCTGCAGACGCTGAGAACGGCTCCCTCTCACATGTGATAGCAGCAGTGTACGACCTCGGCGAGTGGATGAAGGACGAAGGAGGAGCTCAGCCCAGAACCTGGTTCGACAATCTTTTTTCATGGGTACCTTCCGGGCTCAGGATGACGGTAAAACTCCTCATACCACTCATCGTACTTTTGCTCCTCATTTTTTGTGTGTGTCAACTGGGACTCCGATGTTGCACAAATGCAGTCCCAAATGGTGCACTGATGATGGTGACAATGGGACATGCAAATGGTGTTGCACAAAATTAAACATGAGGCAGAGGTGCAAACAGGAGGTAGTACAGAGCCCAAGTATAAAATGACTGGCATATACAACACAGGGCATATAGTGGATAGCCTATATCACACGACCATATAGGAACCCAGAGAATTACAATGGTACATGGAAGCATGGGTGGATGTGGACAGGGATGGAGGGTGTATCTACATGAGCTGCACCCCTGATGAATATGCTAGAAGGGGACACAGCCTCAGGGCTGTATGCAGGGCATGGATGCCAATAAAGGGGACACCTGCATGGGATGAGGCTGTAGCAGAGGAGGACGAGCGTAAGAGATTCGGACAGTTGTAGTATTCATTACTTAAGTAACGAAAGAGGGGAATGAGTGCAAGGAGGGGGCATCTTGAACCCCCCCCACTATTCATACACTTCCAGAATAGGCCCAGCCACGGCTGCTTTGGGTTCAGGGCCCCAGCCCCAGAGCCCTTGTGTGGGAATAGCCCTAGGAACTGTGACCCCCGTGTAACACTCCTCATACTAGTGTGAGGCCAGAAGTGAATAAGACTCAATTTCTTTAATCTCTGACTCCATTATACAATCTTAAAACAGTTGTGAAGTGTTCACTCTAATTTGCAGCTCTCCCCGTTAGGCACGTACAGCAAGCAAGTTCCTCCCCCCACCTCCTCCCCTGTGCCGCCTCCACGACTGCTCGGTTCCCATGAGAAGGCTGGCAGCGAGAATGCAACAAAATCCACACTGTATCCTCTGCCTTCCGTCCCACTTCACTAACCCAGATGCAGCCCAGAGCAGGGGCCAGAGCAAAAGCTATTTGTCTCCATAAACCTGCCCCACACCCCGCAGACCCTGGCCATAAAAACGTAATCCCCGTGCCCCCTGGAGCAGAACCAAAGGTTAAAGAAAAACATCATTGAGTCGTGCGTCTTCAATATGAATAGAGTCAACGCGCCTTTTTATGCGAAATCGTATAAACCTAATGGTGGGGTAATGGGTCCAGGAATTAACAATACGAATGCATATGCGTGTATAGTTAGAAGTCCCTATGCCAACCCACCACGACAAAAGCATGATACATGTTAATTTGTGATACAGAGATGTTCATCTGTAATTGTCTCTAACAGTCCAACACACAACTAAATGTAAAACTGTACACACCAGCATCACGCTACCTCACTTTTTATAGGTTTAGATGTAAACATATGTGTAATATCGTGCAAACACAACATAGAAGTTACTCACTTTCAGTAAGCCACATTTCCAGTTTAAAACGAACCCACAGGCACTAAACTGCAACCTGTCTTTCCTGTACCTAAATGAATGCCGAGTCAAAGATATGTTTTATGTCTTGATGTATTCTTTCCTTTTCCTTCTGTTATAATGAGAGTGTCTAGTTAAATGGAAAATATAGTGTGTTAAAAATCAGTATGACTTAAGGTCAACACAGCAAGCCACGTGCAAAAAGCCTGCATGTAAAATTGTGTTTCAAAGGCCCTAATTTATTTTTGCACATGGAACCAAATTGCAAGGAGGCCTTGCGTCTCTCCAGTCCATTGGGTGTTAAAAGAGATTACCAAAGAGTTATTAATGTTTGGACCTTCAACCACTGAACCCCCACGAGTAAACGTATGTCTATAATGATGTGCACCTTTTTGTGACCATCTATTCTGGAACCCCTTTGTTGTTATCAAGTGGACACCTCCGACCATACAATGACCCCATGAGCTCTACCCCTCAGCCCGTATATTTAGAATTGGTTAAACAAGGGAAGCATCACATTTCATGGAAGACAGTTAATTCATGACTAGTAATAAATAAGCTGCTTTTGAACCCTGTTTTCACAAGTGCTCAGATACAGGCCTTTCCTCTGGACAAACAGATCAGAGTTCTGAATGAATGAGAGCACATGGCCACAAGGGCAAATGTTACGTGTATAGGATGTCAAAGGATACATAAAAGGCAACATGGAATACCAGGCTGATGAGCCCAGCTGACCGAGTGACCCCGGACACCATGTCATCTCATCACGTGCCCTCAGGCCAATCGGTCGCCTCTGACCATATAGCACCTATAGGTGCCTGCCCTTAGTGTCCAATCCCAATTTCTCTTGTGCCCCCTAGGCCTTCCCAAGATGATGACATTTTTTGTGAATATAAGCAAAGTGTAACATGTTTTCTGCAGAGCGCTCTCGGTGTGAGCAGAGTAGATTCTGCTTGCCCTTATTTTATATAAAAAAACCTTTAATATCACTCCTACTTGGTCTTGGTCTCATTCCCTCCTGGGATGTGTTTTATTGACTCTGTTGGGTGATTTACCAGCATTATTGGGGGTCTCGCAACCTGTGGCAACTGTGCACAACACAAGTCCCAAAAACAAAGTCCTGCAGGTCTGCTACGTCCTTTAGAAGAACCCCCAGCACCTTGGCATACGCTATCAATGGATTTAATTACAGACCTTCCCTCCGGTAACGGATACAATACCATCTTAGTCGTCGTAGATCTTTTTTCCAAAATGGCCCACTTTAATCCCCTGAAAGTTCTCCCAACTGCTTCTACTCTGGTTAGCGTGTTTTTGGAACAGATTGTCTGGCTACACGGGTTCCCATCAATATTGATATCAGACCGAGGAACTCCGTTTGTCTCTGCATTCTGGAAAAGGTGTTGTAAAATTGCCAAAATCGACCTCCGGTTATCTATAAGCCATCACCCCCAAACCGACGGCCAGACCGAACAGACTAACCAGACCCTCGAGCAATACATAAGATTTATGCTGCAACAAATAGAGAATACCTGGAAGGACATACTTTGGTTAGCAGAACACGCATATAACAACTCCATTCACACCAGTACAGGACAAAGCCCATTCTGCATAGTGTACGTCGACATCCACAGACATCCGTTTTCGACCCACTCATTAGAAATGCCTGCTGTAACGACCTTACACAAAACCATCACCCAGTTTCTTAAGGAAGCAGCAGAGCATCTTTCCAGAGCCAAAGAGAAACAGAAACAGTTTGCGGATCGACACCGAAGGGAAGCTCCCAACTACCAAGTCGGTGACAAGGTTTGGTTAGCATCCAAACACATCCCCCTGAAAGGACCATGGGCGTTCCGTCCAAGATATCTGGGACCCTACACTATCAAGGCTGTGATCAACCCTGCAGCCATGAAATTAGAATTACCGGACCACATGCGGATCCACTCAGTGTTTCATGTCTCCCTCCTAAAACCATTGAGACCAGGTACGCAGATCGATACTACACCGGATCCCAAAATAGTTGAAGGAGAACCAGAATACGAAGTTAACAGGATCCTAGACTCTAAGATGGTCCGGTCCAAGTTATACTACCTTATAGACTGGAAAGGTTATGGACCCTAAGATCGGACCTGGGAACCCAGTGAGCATGTCCACGCTCCACGATTAATCAGGCAGTTCCACCACAATAACCCCACTAAACCAGGGCCAGGGGGAAACCACCCATGAGAGGGCAGTGATGTCATGGCCACAGGCCCCAGAACACAAAAACCACACCAACTAATGATGGGGGCAATGGGTCACTTGACTCACTTATGTCCCTTTGGGACCCATAAATACAGGGGCCCAGGCTGCACTCAGTCCTGGCGCCTTTGGCGCCAGGCTCATATAGAGATGTGAGCAGGAACACTTTATTTCAGTGCAGGAGTGTTTTTACTTTATTTCAGTGCATGAGTGCTTTTATTTTACAAGAACTTTCCAGGAGCTGAAAGCCTTTATTCCAGACAACATCCTCATGTGCTGACTCATCAGGTGTGGCTCCCTAGGCCTGGTCTTCATGTGCTGACTCATCGGGTGTGGCAGGGTGTGGCAGGCAGGCTGAACCTGGTGGGCATGGCTTCAGAAGCTCAGCTATATAAGCTGCTCCATCCTTAAGGCTAGTGTTTTACGTTACTGTGCACTCGCGTCAACATGACGCTCACCGCCACTTGGACCAGTTTACTTATCTTTGAAACCAGGTGTTCTCCTGCATACTCACCTCCAGGAAACCGGTGCTTCATTGCTTCATCTGCAGACTCATCTCCTGACATCCAGTGATCTTGATCCCGATGCCGCAGCACCGTGCTCTGCATCCACGAACTCGGACCCTGTGAAGAAGAAAAAAGACAAGGTTAGAACATCCGTCCTATGGCAGCGCTGCATTTGAACCCAGCTCACCCCTTAGTTAACAATTTACCAGCTACTGAACCCCTGCAGCTTCGTTCATCATTTCCTCCGGCTACCACCTTGATGCTCTGTAGCTTCTGCCGGGCCGGTAACATCACCTGCAAGGGAAGAAAGCAAAAGAGCAAACATCAAAAGCGGAACGGACAGCAATACAAGACAACAAACTTTACGATACAACAAAAACAGACGAGGAAAGACAAAGGCAAACAGGAACACTTAACTGAAGTACAGTGGCTTAGTCGCAGCAGGACTGGACTACCATGTGCAAGGGACCAGTGAAGGAACTCGGTCCAGATCATACAAGCGCCCCTGCCAGAAGCAGCAGGAGGAGTGCTCGCCAAAACTAATCAACAGGAGCAGTTCCAAGCAGCATCACCTATTACCATCAGTCACCGCATAAGCGCAGTGGGCGAAGTCGGACCCGAGCGACCTCACCCCCGGGAGGGCTGCAACCGTGCCCCAACGCCTCCGCAGAGACCAGGTGAGCGTAACAGAGATATGTTATGTTCTGTGTTTTACTCCCTTTGGTCTTGTGTGAATGCTTGCTGGTGAGGTTTGCTTGTTGTAGTGCTTGGCAGAATGTTGGTATGGAATGTTATGAGTGAAGTGTCCCTGTGTGTTCCAGAGTGTCAGTTGGGACCTGATGCTTGGTAGATAGGGGGCCGGCTCTTCTCTGGTAGCATTGAATCTCTTTATGGTGGTGTTGATCGTTTACAGAAGCTCACATCTGGTAATTTGCAACCATTTTTCATTGACTATCATCTGGATCCCAGGCATGAAGATAGAATAGGTCCTTCTTCTTCGTCATCGATCGAGTCTGCACACGCTGAAATTCTTCTTCTTGTCTTGCTTTGAGCAAAGATGACTCACTCCAGTATTGCTGCTCGCGATTCATTGCCAAAATGCTAGCTTTCGACCCCATACATGAGAATGGGGCTAATCTTTGAAAGGAATAGCTGTGTCAAAATTCCTGCAGACTATCATCCTCCAATGCAGGCCATTTTCCCCACAGATCCAATGGCTTGCGAGCATCTGACCTTGACATGAGCAAGATGAGAGGTACCACACAGACCTTCCTCAAGGTTAATCATATGTATATTCCTTTACTACCTCGAGGCGGACTTCCTCCAAATGCCCAGGTGCCGTAATACTACGGCTGCCAGGTGGATAGAATACCATAACCTTGGTTTTCTGGATATTAACCATAAGGTCCAAGGCGTCCGAAAATCTCTTCAGGGAATCAAGAGATGCCTGTAAGCCTGCAGGACTAAGGTCAAGGAGAATGATATTGACAGTATATCCAAACCATTGAAGGGCAATATCACCCAGTTTGGGAGGAATAAAAGTGGGGTTTGCTAGTGCGTGGCCCATGTCTGCAAGATATAAAATAAACAGAAGGTTGGCAAGATTGCAGCCCTGTTTTAGGCCCCGCACCATCGGGATCCAGGAAGCGAAGATCCCAGATTGGTCCAATCTGACCTAAACCCTGATTTCAGAGCGTAATTGGATGATCATAGACAAAAAACCGGCAGGAACAGTCCAGGCAGATAGCTTTTTTCAGAGCTTATTTCGATTTACAGTGTCAAAAGCTGCACTGTAATCTATAAAAGCTGCATATACAGGGCACTGTCGAATCGGCCATGCCTGCTGGATGACAGTGCAGAGAGCAAGACAGTTGGTCGTCGTGCTTAGGCCACTTTGGAATCCAGTCTGGTTAAGTGGAATAAGTTTAGCCTCAATGGCCCATGTCCAGAGATCATCAAGGACCATACGTGCAAAAATCTTTGAGGAAACGTAATGCATTGCGAGGAGATGATATTTACTAGGAGCAGTACGGTCGCCCATCTTCCAGATAGGAACAATGATGCTATCTCTCCATGAGGAGGGAATAAGTTGGGATTCGTCAATCCACCGGAACAGGCAATGAAGACCTGATGCCCAGGTATTTTTTGACTATATCACTGCAAATACCATCTGTACCTTGGTCATGTGAGGAATTAGTGCTGGTAATGATGTCTACTGCAGTGGAGTTATAATGCCATCTAGCTAATGAAGGTCCACGACCCTCGGCTTTTTTCTCCACTCTTCCCAATGATTTTTCCATATATTCAACCCAGGCCAATTGTAAAGCACCCTGGAGATCACGCTCACCATTAATCAATTTCCAAAATGTACGTACATCCTTGTTGAGAGCTGCATCCACCAAACAGCACCAACGAAAGCACTCTAAACCATATCGGTGCTGTTTCAGCCATTTCGGATATGCCCATTTGGTTTTGTTCTAACGCGACAAACGCACACTAGGCAAAAGTTGAATGTTCACAATGTTGCGCAGCTCCCTTTTCCTGGAAACTAAGCTGCCATCATAGCGGTGCTGGTGCTTGCGCGGGAGAGCGGTGGGTATCTTTTTCCTGCAAACTCTCCTTCTAAAGGCAAGATCGACAACAGTGCAAGTTACTTTGCCAAAGTCCTGCCTCACTCTGGGGGCACTAAGTTTGTGGCCATCTGTGCCGTCAAATGAAGAGCGAATGAGTTCAGTGTAACACGAAGATGCAGAGCGCCTCCTCCAGTCTCTTCTCATTCCAGGATATGCGGTTTAAAGAGGAGTACGCCATTAAGTCACCAGTAGCCTCCATAACCAAAGCAGAATCTGCAAGATTTAAATACATCACTAGGCAAGAGTGGTCACTCTCCAACCGAGGGTACCAACGTCATGGGCCAAAAAACCATAGTATATAATACTACTGGAGTTGGGTCCAAAACAAGTACATTTGGGTGGACGGTTCGATGGAGTAGCACCATTAATCATGGAAAAACCAAAAGAATAAAGAAGAGTAGCCCACTACAAACCCCTGCCACATGAGGGTGCAATCGGGCTATCATCCGCAGGTGAGGACAACAATTGGCCCTCAAAATATGAAACACTTGGAGGCGCAGAAATGCAGGAGTTAAAGTCCCCACAAATAATACATGCAACACAAGAGCTCATGTTGCCAATGATAGTCTCAATCTCAGATAAAACCAAGCCATGAGGATATCTATAGGGAGGGTCATAGATATTAACAAGGACAACTTCCCTGCTACCTCCCCCAAGGGGGGTAGTAATCCCGGCCATTAAGATGTTCGAGGAGCAAGTACTACCATTCTGAGAGAGTTCCTAAGGCCTATTAACAAGCCTCCCTTAGGTCACCCACGGGGGCCCTTAACGGCAGATTTGTGAATGAAATGCCACCCATCACCAACAATTGGTTCCACCAGCCAGGTTTCCTGAAGTGCCATTATAAAATATGGTTCTAGATCGTCAAACAGTCCACCCTCTTCAAATAGATGAGTGTGCCCACGCATGTTCCAACTAATAAGCTGCACTGGTCCCTGGGCAGCCGGGACTAAAGGTCCAGTGCACCTCTTTGGGCAGCCATGCCCAATGGCATTCCTCTCCCGTCTGTACCACCCCCACCCCTGTCCCAGAAGGCAAGCTAGAAGCTGTGGTGTGCGGGCGATTGTGTGTCAAATTGGCCAGAATGCTAACATTCAGATCTGCTGGGCAATATCTTCTACCGTATTTGGAATCAATTAGCATGCACTCATATCTGCAACATATTCTAAAATATAATCTAATGTTTCCCTAGAGTAAAAATAAACCACTGCTGTTGTTCAACGGTCTTAATATTGTCACTCTGTAGAAATCAGAGCGAAATGATGATACAGTGACACAAATCAAGTAGTCGTGAATGATTTAAAAACTGTCCATTTGCCTCACCAAAAACACACTGAATTAAGAGAGCTTTAGTGCCGGACAAGCCACCGCCAGACCGGGCCGGGAGAAGTATCGTGGCCTTGTCCAAAGTTTTAGAAGTTACCCTTGCATCAGCTGTGATTGTCTTAGCTAACGCTGCAGGCTCAAAATTTCCATTCAAGTGATTAAACATTACATCATTACTAGTTTTAGTGACACTACTAGGCAGGCCACTAGTGCAGGGTATTGTTTGTTGAACAACTGGATTGTGAACAATCTCTGATAATCCTTTATTGGTATCCCCAAAAATGACACTGTTGGAAGGAAAAGCAGCCTTCCCGGCGACCACACTGTTCGTGTTTAAATGCAAGCCATGGTTTAAAATTGGGAAACAACCAGTATTTCTCCTGTGGTGATTTAGATGTCACAATAATAGGCCACGTAGTGGCTGTAACCTTCCTTTTTTTCTAAGGTTTGTAAGGAAGGCATGGTATCAAGAATAGACAGACACAAGAGATCACAGTTCAAGGGTGTTTATTAAACTGTATAGGTAGGTTGGAAAAACACCTAATCTAAACCTAAATCTAAGATGGCAGAAAGCTACAACCATCAAATCCTAGTAGGCAGTCCTAGTGGTGCCTTGTCAAAATAAAAGGGCCTCTACTAAAAAAAACGATTGCCAATCCTTACAACTAAATAACATAAAGAGTGTGGGATAGGGTTTACAAGAAAGAAGTGTACACAAATGATAAGTCAGGACGTGGTAGCTGGGGGTTTGCCTTCCCCATTTTTTGAGCACGGGACAAGGTGGGACACCTGAGCACAGCACACGCTCAAGCTTTCCCCAGCACGAGACGACAGTTCAGCTCTCAGATATCAGGATCGTCGGTGGTTAAGTCTCTTTTCTATAAAAAAAAGTCTCTTGCCTCTGAGAACCTGATGTGTTCAAAACAATAAACAAAAATTCCTTTCCACATGTACGTTGGATGATGAGTTTACACCCCTGGTTCACCCTCTTCCAGGCCCAGACCCCTCTCAAATCTCAGCCTCCCTCCGTCGGGTTCACTACAGCTTTTCACAAATCAATGTCTCCTGTTCCATTCAGGATTCTTAATGTCTTTTTAAACAGTTCAAGAAAGCCAAAGACAGAGCTAAAAACATTATGTGAATTGCGATCGCGTCTTGCACTGTAGCAGCCTCAGAACACAGAAGGGCATTCTAAGTGAGGAAGAACATTTGCAACACACAGAGATACTTGCCTGGGCATCTCATGCGCCGCAGCTGGGCTGGACTGGGCCACCTACTACCAGTGAGGATAATGGATCAGATACACATCTGGCACATGGGTACTCACCAATAATAACAAAGGTGAGCCAGACTGCTTGTTGGCCAGCAAGTGAACCTGGGGAGGGGACACAGTAGGGTTCTGAGGGATAAACAGGTAGATAGACACTGATTTTCTCTACTTGTTTGCCTGTAGGTTGTACCCCAAGCTGTCCCACATCTATCCAGCAGTACTGGGAATGTACCAAACCACTCCCAACCACACTGAACACTGGGCAATAGCCATTCTGTGGAACAGTGGGAAGGGAGTGGCTTGGAACACACATCCCATCATCGGGGGCGGGGGGCACGCTCTTGAAGATCCGGACTAGGCGCTCCTGCAGGGCTCCAGAGGTAAGCGTTATACTGACATCAAGCAATTTGACAAAGGTTGTGCAGTAGCTTCTGTCAATTTCCTAGTGCAAGGTTACTCCAAGGGTGTCAGAGAAAGCGTTTATGTCAAGGCCAGTGCCCTTCATAGGGATTCTTTAGTTAACATGAATAAACTCCCTAAACCCTCCATCAGTGATGATCCACGTCGGATGGTCAGATTTGACACATCAGGGTTCAATGTGAAAAAGATGGTCCAGAAGCATTGACATGTTCTCAAACTGGACAAGGACCTATCCTCTTTGCGCTCACCATGCCCGGTTTTAACCTATAGACTAGCCCTCTCATTAAAGAATACATTGGTGTTGAGTTCTTTGCATTCTTCTATCAAGAATCCAACCGGCACCGTATGGCTTCCTGTGCCATCTACTGGTTCAGTTAAATGTCACAAATGTAAGGTTTGCCCTCATGCTATTGTCCAAAAAATCTTTGTGCATCCCATCATAGCCTTACCACAGTATATCAAACAGATTATCACATGTGATACCGCATTTGTTGTCTACGTCCTTTGTTCTACGTGCAACAAATGGTACGTGGGAAGTACCACCTGCAAATTAAAGCTGAGGATTTGAGGGCCATCAGAACATCCGATCTTTCGCATCCCATGGACAAGCATTTCAAGCAGCATCATGACAATAATCCACAGTTGCTGACATTCTTTGGGGTGGTCCATGTAACAAATCATCCCAGAGGGGGGCGACAGGGTCCTCCAGTTGTGCCAGTTTAAAACCACATTTATTTTAAATTTCGACACTAAAGTGCCGATTGGTCACAATGTTGACGAAGAATTGTATACCTTCATAGGGGTTTAATCTTCCCCTCTTTGGCACTTTATGCTGTCAATTTCTATTTTCGTTCTTTTTCCTGCTTTGATAATGCCTTATTTCTTGACACATGATGCAATAATTGCTTCTTGTTTTTGTTTAGACTATGCTGCTCTTTTAAGCTGTACAGTAACTTGGTCATCAATACTTTTGCTCAGTGTACTTGTTTCTGTATGTAAGGTTAGCACTGGGCTGTTTCAGGTCTCTGTCCACGTCTTATGACAGTGTTGGCACATATTTTTTTTAACATTCTGTAGGGAATTAGGTCATTTTAGCTCCACCAAAGTGCTTTTAGTATACTGCAGTTACTTCTTACCTTGGGCTGTTGATGTATGCTGTTTTTAAGGAAGTTGTACCATGCTATTTTGATAATTACCTTTTCGGATCATCCGACTATGTCATGCTCCAGCAGTTCCGTAATTGCTGCTATGCACATGCACTTTATTTCATGTGGCTAGCACCCCTATCACATGTAGTTAGAGGGCAGTCTAGAGGTATTTCTGATAGCACTTGCACTTTACTCCTATGATTACATGAACGTTGCATCATATCGGCATTTGCACTTGCACTTTACTGAGTGTGCTGCTTTCCATCCTGCATGTTTATGCATTAGCACTTTATCATGTAGCATCTGCATGCCACTACCCGATAACATTGGTAGCCATTTGCACTTTATTTGCATGCAGCTGCTCTACTACATTAGCAGGCTTTTTGCATTTGATTTATTTATCACCTTTTAGTCTGACTTTGACCCATTGTTGCGAAAATTTTTAACCCTGCATTGATCTCAATCATGGTGTTGCATTCATTCATGATAGATTAAGCTGCTGTCCACCCTTATGTCTGGAGATTCTTTATTCCATTGCTGCTAGCAATTGCACTTTATGAAATCTGCCCTTTGTTACATTTCCATGCATGTGGCCTGCCCCCACGTTTCTTCTAATTGTGTTTTTACAGCTCATTTATATTGTATCTGTACATGTATTGACACTTGCCATGTCTTGTGTACATTCATCTCCATGAATTGCCAACATGGAGAAAGGACTTTGTTGTATTTATAAGCCTATTTTTGTTGTGCTTCCTTTACTGCGAGTACGGAGTGCGTCGCATAGGACTCAGTCCCTGTTTTGTCCTGCTGCCGCATATTATTCATTAAAAACTTCTGTGTCATTTGCATTGGAGTTATTTATTTTCTTTGCAACATCTTCTGACTTGGTGTGCGGTCCACACTGCCTCGTGGCAGTTTTTTCTTCTGTTATATATATGTTCACAGAAAGTTATCGGTAGCGCTAATGCACTAGTTCTTTTTATTTAGTTCACCAGTGCATTGTAAATACAATTTAGAAGACAGACATGGACTTACTCAGGATACAGGTAGTCCTGGAGTTTGCACTCCGTGTTCATCACGTGTTCCGTCCCTATTTCTTCAGGTGCATATATATATATCTTTTTTCATCAACAGGATGTAATTTCAGTGAAGGCAATTACCACGAGGTAATTTACTTTGCTAAAACAACACCACACAACCCAATTATCACAACACTTTAGGGCACAGCTGTCTCTTCCTTTTTGCAGAACTATAGTCCACCTAACAGAACTGATAAACACTCATGCTATCACAATCACCCCACCCCCAACTGTATCCCTCTGTCTCTTCCACCCTGGGTTTGTGGCACCTACTTCTTGCTTTCCCCATCCTCTTACCTTCCCTTTTGCTCACTTTCTCTTCTCGGGCAGACTTAAGACTATATACCTTGGCGAGGGAACAGATTGCCACTCCAAGGACAAGCCAAAGTGCTCTGAAACTACTACAGTGCTAATTTGGTGCAGTATAAAAGTAGGTTAACATAACATACCATCCATTATCTGCCTCTCTCTCTCTCCCTCTCCCTCTTATTAGATTATTGGGGTGGACATTTGGCAT